>NC_060280.1:77526-269825 GCF_021613505.1 Equus quagga | reverse complement strand
ACCAGTGCACCATCAAAGCGGAGTGTGCAAACTTGACCAGTGCACCACCAAAGCGGAGTGTGCAAACTTGACCAGTGCACCACCAGGCATGCCCTAGACCTTCTAGATTTTGGCTTCAGTTGTGCACCCTAGTTGGAGAGGCACATGCCACTTGCAATTCCTGACCATTTCTGCATCTTTGACTTGTGTTTCTACTTTCTCTCATTTTCCAAGTAAATTTCTAATTTTGCATCTTATTCCTACTTTAAAAACTTTATTTTTATTGTTTCCTCTCCCTATTTCCTTGTCCTTGTAGATTTATGAATGTTATTTTACTGCAGTTTGAGAAGGAAATAGAAGTGAATGTGTGGGGGCTGGCCCAGTGGTGCAGCAATTAAGTTCACACGTTCTGCTTCGGCAGCCCGGGGTTTGCTGGTTCAGATCCCGGGTGCGGACATGGCACCTCTTGGCAAGCTATGCTGTGGCAGGCGTCCCACATGTAAAGTAGAGGAAGATGGGCACGGATGTTAGCTCAGGGCCAGTCTTCCTCAACAAAAAGAGGAGACTGTCAGCAGTTAGCTCAGGGCTAATCTTCCTCAAAAAAAAAAAAAAAAAAAAAGGGAATGTGTGGCTTCAACTCAACATATAACCAGAAGCCCTGACCTGGCAATATCTGAACTTGCAAAAAGTCTGAATTTATTCATTGTTAATCAATCATTCATTCATTTAATAAAATTTAATGAGCTCCTGCTATGTGCCAGATACTCTTTGAGGCTCTTATTTGGCATTATTTGCATCTGGATTAACAAATCTGAAACCCATCTCTGAAAAATGGATATTGTGGAAAGTCAAAATAAAACTATCTGTTAATGCTTTAATATACCAAAAACTAAGTAAATTATCCTGGTTAATACTATGTTAATACTATGACTATAAAAGCACACTAAGTAAATTATTCTTGTTAACACTATGACTGCAGCTGCATACTATACTTATATGTGGACTAAACCATAATTAAATCATAGTAGAAAATATTCTCTATCATGAGAATTTAGGTCTCTATGCTCCACATTGTACTATTATTAAAAAAATAAGGGCTGACCCAGTGGCTTAGTGGTTAAGTTCACATGCTCTGCTTCAGTGGCCCGGAGTTTGCCAGTTTGGATCCTGGGTGTGGACCAGACCTTGTCAAGCCATGCTGTGGCAGGCATCCTACATATAAAATAGAGGGATGGGCACAGATGTTAGCTCAGGGCCAATCTTCCTCAGCAAAAAGAGGAGGATTGGTGGGAGATGTTAGCTCAGGGCCAATCTTCCTCAAAAACAAAAAAAAAAGATAGATGACAGTATGATTGCAGAACACTGAAAAACAGTAGACCCCTAGGAAGAGTAATGACCCCTTTTAGTACAGGTGGAATGAGAATGCTCCTCAAGAGAACACTGGAGATATCTATGCAGCATAATCCTCAGCAACAGTTCAACATTAATATTTTGTTACACTATATATCAGTGGTTCTCCAACACCAGTCTGCAAACAAGTATTGATCCATGACAAAACTTCACTAGTCCATGGCAAAAAAAAAGTCAATATAAGGTCATCAAATGTCTTTTCTTGTAAAAGACTGTCCATTATCCTGAGATTATCTCCTTAATGTACTTTTGGAGTCAAAATGTTCTCTTTTATAAAATAAAAGTGATGATAGATAGTACTATTTATTTTTTAATGTCCTTACTTGTCAAAATAAAAATCTGACACTTCTATCCTGTTTGTGCCAATACTTGGTTTGAAATTTTACTATATGAAATCTAGTTTCTCTATGAACTGTCAAGGTAATAATGGTGCTAAAGAAAGAGGCAATTGGATTATCTAAGATATTGGCAGTTATAGTTAAAAGATCCTGGAACCACAGTTAAGTCATTGTTAACTCAAAGAAACACAGGACTATATATATCTATGACTACCATAGGCCCTATAGAATATTCAATGATACATAAATATTGGATTTAGAGCTTATGAAGGGCAGTTTAAAAGTTGTGGTCTTCATATAACTGATCTAACAAAAGTAGGAGCTCTCATAGATCTAGGAAAAATACATTAACAACGTAATGTTGTAGAAATAGTGCTGGAGCAGAATCAGAACCAAGACTTAACCATGGTCTTCCCACTAATGATGAAGCCTTGAACTACATCACTTACACTTGCTGGATATCTATTTCAGCATGAAATGAAATGGCTGGATTGGCTAATCTCTAATATTTTGTTCAGTCTAAAAATCTATGTTTCAACTCCTTTAAATGGATTAGGAGACAGTCCTGCTAACTGCAACTCACAAAGAACTTGGGTAAATGATGTGTTTCTTGGGAGAAAGTTCAACACACTGTATTAGAGAAATAGTCCCAGTTATCCATCTATAAAGTGGGTAGAGGAGGTGGAGGGATACTTGCTTATAATTGGACTTTCAAAGAAATTTTTTTACTAGCCTTTTATTGGAGTTAAGAAGAAGGAGAAGTTTGACTCTAGCACACTTCTTCCCTCTCCCTCTTCTACGTCTAACTCCTACAGTATTGGGGGCAGGCAAGAGAAATAAGAAATGCAAAACTCTCTTTACATGACTAGTCATAGAACATCAATGGTAAGGAGATAAAATTGCATTGTTCAGGTTAAGTGTGGTTCCATTCAATGATGATGGACTCAGCATAATTTGTGAGGACCAGTGCAAAATGAAAAAAGGAAGGGAAAAAAGCACTATTAAAGATACTAAAATATAAAACTTTTTCCTTTCTTCATGATCCCTCTCTCCCTGTCTCTTTCTCTCTCTCTCTCCCTGTCAACCTATCATAATGCTTTTTATTTTCTATTTAACGTCATGGTCCCTTGGGCAGGGGGATACTCACAGGGCAAATGCAAGTCTTCACAGATGCCTAATGGCCTAGCCACATGACTCAGCACAACAAGATCCACTAGCTACTGGGTTCTACCTCCTGGACCCATGTACTATGTCCTGGCTGGGGGTGGGGAAGTTAATCTCCCTGTCCCACAGGCCCTCTGTCCCAACCCATGGCAAATGAGTAACCCCCAAGGGATTGCAACTGCTGGGCAGGGATATACCTCAGTATCTGGACTTGGGACTCGCTCCCTGCCAAGACACCTACCTAACATGCCGAGGCACTGCCAACCTGGACAGAAGATGCTATGATGCACATGCACTCGACCCAGACCTTCCCTGCTACATCTAGCCCTCCACCAGAGGTAAAGGGCAAGAGCAGAACAAAGGCCTTTCTCTATCAGTGTGACCCAGTCAACCCACAGCAGTGGTGAGACAGGAGCAGGAAGGAGGAGGCCAGGCAGGGCCAAGGGCACCAAAGGGTGGAAGAGCCAGCAGCCAAGAACTGGTCCTGGGAGACAGGAGAATGTCTGAGCCGAGGCTCCAAGCCCCCAGTGCATGCTCCATTTTCCCAACAGACTTAATTTACAAAACATACATTCAAAGTTAAAAATTAGGGGCCAGCCTGGTGGCACAGTGGTTAAGTTTGCATGTTCCACTTCGGTGGCCCGGGGTTTACCGGTTTGGATCCCGGGTGCGGACATGGCACTGCTTGGCAAGCCATGCTGTGATAGGCGTCCCACATTTAAAGTGGAGGAAGATGGGACGGATGTTAGCACAGGGCCAGTCTTCCTCAGCAAAAAGAGGAGGATTGGCAGCAGATGTTAGCTCAGGGCTAATCTTCCTCAAAAAAAAATTAATAAAAATTTTAACACAGTGACCACAGAATATTAAACCTGAAGCATGAGGCTCTTCTGAGTATGGGTCCCTCTGCAACTGTACATTTACATACCAATGAGGCAGGTCCTGGCCTCTGCTGATGGTGGTTTTACATGAGAGGTAATCCTAGTTTTCTTGGGAAATGTTCAGCTTCACCCTTTATTACCAAGAATCCCTTAAGAGGGGCATAAATATGTTCCACTGGCCACCCCAGGAGAACATGTCCCCAGCTCCTTCTCTTGAGATGGACATCCCATCACTCAGCCTAGTGACACACAGGGCAATTCCTGCCCTTCTGCTAACCTCCATGTTCCTTCATGTGCAGCCAAGGAACCTCCAGGTTCTCCCTTTTGCACCCTTCCAGGGCCATATACTATTGGAACAAGCATAACACACTTCAAGCCCCATTGGCACAGATTACTCCAAAAACTTTCCTCCTTGAAATTTCTAGACCAGAAGTGGGCATCAATTTATATGTTCTTGGTACACTTTCAAACTTCAAGAAATACAAGCCAAGTTCTTCCACATGAACTTGTCACATTCTACTCTACTGGTAACTCCAGAGTGGACTTCAGGTTTCCACAATATTTCAAGCATCCATCTGAGGAACAAGATGGCAGTCTGCCCTTCTTATACACCCATCTATCCAAGTGATTTTCCTGTAGACCCTTTCACTTAGCTTCATGAGGGGAAATACACCCCCTCCACTATGGATCTAAGAGAAAAAGCCTCTTATTGAACCTTCAACTCACAAAACAGCCATAATTTCTTCCGCTCCCCAGCCACTTTCTTATATACACTGGAAAGAAGATGATAGCACAATTGTTGTGGTAATAGGACCAGTTCTATCATGTTCCTGTGAAGAGAGATCTGCCCCCAATTTCTGGGAGTCACTGACCACTCTCTTAGAATATGGTGACACTTGTCAACTTTTATTTTCAGTTTTGGATCTTGGCTACAATTCTAAGACAAAGAAAAGAAAAATCCCATTCAATCTGTTACAAAATTAAATCAAATACTTGATAAAATTGACATTTAACTAGTGACTTAAATGTTTTTTAAAAAATCATACTCAATGGACAAAAACTGAAAGCCATCCCACTGAGGACAGGAACAAGACAAGGGTGCCCACTTTCTCCACTCCTATTCAACATAGTACTGGAGGTGCTGGCCAGAGCAATTCGGCAGGAAAAAGAAATAAAAGGAATTCAAATAAGTAACGAAGAAGTAAAACTCTCGTTGTTTGCAGACGACATGATCTTATATATAGAAAACCCCAAAGAATCCACAGAAAAACTATTAGAAATAATCAACAACTACAGCAAAGTAGCAGGGTATAAAATTAACGTGCATAAATCAGTAGCATTTCTATACATTAACAATGAACTAACAGAAAAAGAACTCAAGAACTCAATCCCATTCACAATCGCAACGAAAAGAATAAAATACCTTGGGATAAACTTAACCAAGGAAGTGAAGGATCTATACAATGAAAACTACAAGACTTTCTTGAAAGAAATTGACGATGACATAAAGAGATGGAAAGACATTCCTTGCACATGGATTGGAAGAATAAACATAGTTAAAATGTCCATACTACCTAAAGCAATATACAGATTCAATGCTATCCCAATCAGAATCCCAAGAACATTCTTCACAGAAATTGAACAAACAATCCTAAAATTCATATGGGGCAACAAAAGACCGTGAATTGCTAAAGCAATCCTGAGCAAGAAAAACAAAGCCGGCGGAATCACAATCCCCGATTTCAAAACATACTACAAAGCTACAGTGATCAAAACAGCATGGTACTGGTACAAAAACAGGTCCACAGATCAATGGAACAGAATTGAAAGCCCAGAGATAAAACCACACATCTATGGACAGCTAATCTTCGATAAAGGAGCAGAGGGCCTACAATGGAGAAAAGAAAGTCTCTTCAACAAATGGTGCTGGGAAAACTGGACAGCCACATGCAAAAGATTGAAAATTGACCAGTCTTTTTCACCACACACCAAAATAAACTCAAAATGGATCAAAGACCTAAAGATTAGGCCTGAGACAATAAGTCTTTTGGAAGAAAATATAGGTAGTACACTCTTTGACATCAGTTTCAAAAGAATCTTTTCGGACACTGTAACTCCTCAGTTGAGGGAAACAATAGAAAGAATAAACAAATGGGACTTCATCAAACTAAAGAGCTTCTTCAAGGCAAGGGAAAACAGGATTGAAACAAAAAAACAGCTCACTAATTCGGAAAAAATATTTACAAGCCACTTATCCGACAAAGGGTTAATCTCCATAATATACAAAGAACTCACACTGATTAGCAACAAAAAAACAAACAACCCGATCAAAAAATGGGCAGAGGACATGAACAGACATTTCTCAAAAGAAGATATGAATATGGCCAAGAGACACATGAAAAGATGTTCATCATCGCTAATCATCAGGGAAATGCAAATCAAAACTACACTAAGATATCACCTTACACCCGTTAGATTGGCAAAAACATCCAAAACCAAGAGTGACAAATGTTGGAGAGGTTGTGGAGAAAAAGGAACCCTCATACACTGTTGGTGGGAATGCAAACTGGTACAGCCACTATGGAAAACAGTATGGAGACTTCCCAAAAAGTTAAAAATAGAAATACCCTATGACCCAGCCATCCCATTACTGGGTATCTATCCTAAGAACCTGATATCAGAAATCTCAAGAGTCCGTTGCACCCCTATGTTCATCGCAGCATTATTTACAATAGCCAAGACGTGGAACCAGCCTACATGCCCAGAAACTGACGATTGACTAAAGAAGATGTGGTATATATACACAATGGAATACTACTCAGCCATAAAAAAAGACAAAATTGGCCCATTCACAACAACGTGGATGGACCTCGAGGGTATTATGTTAAGCGAAATAAGCCAGTCAGAGAAAGACGAACTCTATATGACTCCACTCATAGGTGGAAATTAGTAGATTGATAAGGAGATCTGATCGGTGGTTACCAGGGAAAAGGGGGGGTGGGGGGAGGGCACAGAGGGGGAAGTGGTGTACCCACAACATGACTAACAAAAATGTACAACTGAAATCTCACAAGGTTGTAATCTATCATAACATTAATAAAAAAAAAAAAAATTGCTCATTACTTTGGACATTTATACCAAGTTGATGAAGGAAGCCATTATTTTACCCCTAAAATCCAAAATGACCTCAGATAAAGTTGGACAGATGCATGCAGCTAAACAGGTGAAGCTCATTAGATGAAAATATTTAAAACATATATATATATATATATATATATATAACCTGAGTATTTTCCTTTAGCACCTTCAATTCTGCTTCCATTTCAGTATTAGCTTGAGTCTGTTGCTGAAGTAATTGTTGCATATTTTGGTAAGAAACGATGATATCCTTTAAAAAAATATAAATATATATATTGATTGAAAAAGTTTTAAGATAGTAGGTATGTTTCTAAACTCATTCTTAAAATACATTTTCTAGTTTCTTAACTTCTTATCTTTATAGTTTAATTTCAATGCTATAACAAACAATATACTGAAATAAATTAATGACACATTTTACTAATTTAATATCTAGAATAATTTATATTACATGATTTCTTACACAGTACTATTTTCAAGAGTTCCTCAAATAACAAACTTTTTTGAAATGGACCATAAGTTCTGAGACACTACTGAAAAAGGTGAAGAATTCAAAACTAAAACGTTTGTTGGCTTGCTCTCCAAATAGTAAATATATCACTACTAAAACGTCATATTGCTAATGGGCTAGGATGTTATGGCATGCATTCAGAATCAAATGGAGGAAAAAACAGAGGAGGAAAAAAGAAACAGGAGAAGTTTTCTTTCTCACACTTTTTTTTTTAAAATAGAAGAATTATAAATGTCAAATAGATTTAAATAAGAGTATAATATCCTGTAAATGCATGCTCTAAGCATACAGACATTTCAATAATTATCTGCTAGGGTAACACTGGTCTAAATCATCAAGGAAAAGGCTGATTTATTTTAACTCATTCTATTTATTTAAAATACACACACACACACACACACACACACACACACACACACACACACATATATATTTGGCTGAGGAAGATTCACTGAGCTAACATCCATGCCAATCTTCCTCTATTTTGTATGTGGGTCACTGCCACAGCATGGCTGCCAACAAGTTGTGTAGGTCTGCACCCAGGAACTGAACCCAGGCTGCTGAAGCAGAGCGCACCAAATTTAACCACTAGGCCACGGGGCCAGCCCCTATAAAATATTTTAATGTAACATTTTTTCCAGCTTTTGAGATATAATTGACATATATCATTGTGTAAGCTTAGGTGTGTAACATGATGATTTGATATGTGTATATATTGCCAAATGATCACAACACAATAAGGTTAACATCTCTATCACCTCACATAATTACCAATTTTTTTGTGTGTGGTGAGAACACTTAAGATTTACTCTCTTAGCAACTTTCAAGTATATATAACACAGTATTGTTAACTAAAGTCACCATGTGTACATTAAGTCCCCAGAACTTACTCATCTTATAACTAGAAGTGTGTACCCTTTGACCAACATTTCCCCATTTCTTCTCTCATTTGTTTTTTAATGGGAGTATATGTGAGACCTGGTTAAAAAGGTACACATGTATTCATTCAATATGCACCAACTGAGTACTTACTATGTGCTAGGAACTGACCTAGGCATGATTCCATTTGTTACTTATTTCCCACATTGTATCTGCTTTTTAAAATATTTACTAGCTTCCAAAATATCTTATGATTGCTTGCCTGTTTTTCTTCTTGAATATGGATAATCTCTTCATTAATCTTCTTATTTAATTCCAATTCCTTAAAAAATTTGAATAATTTTAAAGTTATGATACAAAATTTGGCGAGTTCTACATTCAATTCAGAGCTCAACAAATTTGGAAGTGTCATGACCTATTATTACTCCAGAGTGCCAACACTGTTTGCTGTTGAAGTGGTGACTCTAGTGAACTGAATATGTATTAGATACCCAATACAGGCTGGTACAAACTTATAAATGTTAATATTAAAAACTATAGAATTTCTCATCTCCAAAAACTTTTCTGGAGACACCACTGTACCAGAAGATTACCTGATACCATATTAAAGTGGAAATAAAATAGTTATAGCCAAATTTTACTGTCCTAAAGTCATGTTGATAATGGCAAAAATTATCTAATAATTAAAAAAAAGATTCATAATACCTTTTTTTACTATGTATATTAACTTTACGAAGAAGGAACATTTTTGTATTATAATCTGGAGCTTCAAAGTTTTACAAAAATATTAATTTTATACACATGAATATGTTTAATTAAATACCATGTTGAATCTTTCTTGAAGTTCTTGAAATTTCTGTTCTCTAATTGTTAAATTGATGTTTTCTTCTCCCATCTTATGTTGACACGCGATCTTGGACTTTATCAAGTCTGAGGTTACTTTTTTTAGCTCCTTAACATAGGAAAAACATCAAACAGAAAATTCAGCATACATATTTCATCAAAGCAATGTATTTTTCTGACATTTTTAAAGTCCATTTTTAAACCTATGATTATAATTTACTACATTTCATATATCAAGATAATACTACTGGTCCATCAAGGTCTATTTCCCCTAGTTCCCTTGCAAGATAAATAGCCAAGGTGGGAATGCTATTTGTGGCTATGGAATAGCAAAGACAATGATATAAGGATAAAATGCATGATCTTTGCTCTTAAAAAGAGTGCACTAACTAAATGAACTAAACAACCAGAAGTAGGGAGTTTTCATTCGTTACTTATTCAACAAAAATCTTCCCAGATGAAATGATAATAAAAAGATTATCAATTCCCAAGTTCATCAGCATCTAATAAGAAAAATTTAGGGGCTGGTCCCGTGGCGCAGCAGTTAAGTACACACGTTCCGCTTCTCGGCAGCCCGGGGTTCGCCAGTTTGGATCCCGGGTGCAGACATGGCACTGCTTGGCACGCCATGCTGTGGTAGGCATCCCACATATAAAGGAGAGGAAGATGGGCACGGATGTTAGCTCAGGGCCAGGCTTCCTCAGCAGAAAAGAGGAGGACTGTCAGTAGTTAGCTCAGGGCTAATCTTCCTCAAAAAAAAAAAGAAAAAGAAAAAGAAATTTATGTATGAAATAATTACATTATGTATGAGTGCTATATTACAGTAATGTATAGCAGCATAAAGAAGGAAACTGGCTGAGGGTATCAAAAAGGCATTACATGGAAAAATGGTATCTGAACTGAGTCTTTACAGATAAATTTGCAAAGAGGACCAAAAAGAGTAGACATTCCAAGCAAAAAGATTCTATGTGCACAAAGGGACAGAAACATGAAAGAGCATGGTATTTTTCAGGGAAACAGAACTAACACGATATGGCTGGAGCTAATATGCTATGGATAAGGGGGAGGAGTAGAATATTGGTAGTTTTAGCTAGAAATCTGGCAGGATTCAAATACTGAAAGAGATCTGTAGGCCAAACTAAAGAGTTTTAATTTTATCCTATAGGTGATGAGGAATTAACCATCGAAGGATTTTGAGTAGGAGAATGACATAATATATTTTCTACGATGGACAATATTCTGATACTGACTCTTAAGAAAGCCGAAAAGCACAAATTATTAGGCCTGAGCCTATTGTAACTATTCTCAAAAAAAAGTCCTTCATTCATATTTTTTAAAATTGTAAAAGGTTACACCTGATGAATTCCCCCAAGTGAAGTTTCAATGTACCAGTGATGGTTCACTTTCACAGGCAGCAAGATAGTTTCCTTCGAAAGGAGAGTTGTATGAATTTTTGGGGGGTGGAGGGGAGGAGGAGAAGGGATGCAGAGAATGAAAAATCAATCCAAGGTGTGCTCTGCTGATCCTGAAGTTAAAATAAGTCATTAAAGGAGATGACTTACAGGTAGTTGAAAATAGGGAACCAGAGATAAAGAGAAATGTGAGGCTGGAAATAAAGATATGAAATGAAGTGAATGAATGAATGAATGTAGGAGTATAAGCCAACTGAAAGAAAGAATATGGGGGCCAGCCCCATGGCCAGGTGGTTAAGTTCTTGCACTCCACTTTGGTGGCCCAGGGTTTCACCGGTTCAGATCCTGGGTGCAGACATGGCACTGCTCATCAGGCCATGCTGAGGTGGCGTCCCACATAGCACAACCAGAGGTACTCACAACTAGAATATACAACTATGTACTGGGGGGCTTTGGGAAGAAGAAGAAGAAAAGAAGACTGGCCACAGATGTTAGCTCAGGTGCCAATCTTTGGAAAAAAAAAAAAAAAGAATATAAAAAAAGAAAAACTGAGACCTCAGGACAGAGCTTTGGAGGAATGGAAGAAAAAGGAAGACAATCAGGGAGCCAGAGGAATTTATTTGTACCAAAAGACCTTTAGAAACTGAACTATCACATAGAACTAGAGATGTGCAGACTCAATGCATATAAGAAGCTGGCAGTGCAAGAGTATGAATAGTTATTCCCTTTTAATAAATATATGCTTTCTAATGGGGATGAAGGAGAGAAGAAACTTATGTGGATAAATTGCTTATGCTGCTACTATATTAGTAGAATGGTTAAGATCACAGGTTCTGGAGCCAAATTTGTCTAGATTCCAATCCTAGCTCTATTTTTCTTGTTGTGTAACTTTAGGTTACTTACTTAACTTGATTCTGCCTCAAGTTCCTCGTCTGTAAAATGGGGATATAATTTTTAAAAAATGAACACAGTGCCTGGAATGTAGTATTCCACCCAGTAAGTACTGTGGATCATCTATTATATGCTAGGCACTGTTATCTATTATTGCTACTATGGTGAATCCAAAGGAATTCTATGATTATTTTCTCTACTTTTAAAATAAAGTAGTCTGAATGCTTAATAGTGCTGTGAATAATTGTTCTTTTCTTTATTTAAAGAATTAAGACTCTTCTTTCATAGCTGACAACAGTAAGGGTTCTCCTATAGGAAAGGCACCATGATTCATACTCATCCCAAAGCACATTAATACATTCAGGGATCTAAGAGGAACTAAAGATGAGAATGAACATAAGAAGAAAAGAGTGATGACCATGATATGAAAAAAGAATGTGACTTATCTTTACCTAAAATAAGATTTGATGAATTCATAAGTTGATTTATTCAAGATAAAGTAGACGGCAATAAAAATATTTGATGAGAGAAGTCAATATCAGCCAAACAGACTATTGTTAATGACACAATAGTTGACAGCGAATTTGCAAGATTGCATAGAAAGTGATAGCCATTAAGTATAGTGCTGAGGGTTTAATCGCTCACTGAACCAACTGGCTTCAAGGTGACAACTGCAGCCCTGTAGACCACCATGTTACAGACAGATGCTCCTGGTTTAAATGTGAACAGAACAGTGCAATTTCCTTACTGATAATGGAAAAATAAAGCTTAGTAGACGGTGAGTCACTGGCATTTAAAAGAAGAGCATATTTTTTGGCTAGAAAATAATCTTGACTATTATAATCAACAGCCCTAAGCCTGTGAGCCTAAAATAGGTTAATTCTGCATTATAAGTGCAGATCAAAGAATCCACTAGAAAACAATTACAAAAATAAGACAGTATAATAAGACATTACTCTAGTTCATAAGCCAGATGGTCTCTGATTTAACAAATTTATTGAACAAAAGAATTTATTGATCATATTATTTCTACCTTGGATAAATATTTGAAAACATGGGATTATAGTTAAATTGACCATGGATACTGAAGGATATAAAAATAAATCTAGTCATTTCAGCAATTAATTTAACATCTTAAAAACTTAAGAGATTAATTCAAAGGAAAAATGTCTGTTAGAGGATCTCAAAAGTTTTATCTCAACTCAGATTTATAGCATGTTTGACTGGTATTTATATTGTTACTCAGTATTTAGTCAAACGTCATCTGAGTAATAAAAATAAATCTTTTATGCTCAACTGATTCTATTTTTTTAAAAAGAGACCAATGATATTGGGTTTAAAATAATGTACATCTTTCTTTACACACTGGTGTTCCTAAAAAACTTGCCTTCAAGCTGTGTTTTTTGTAGACTAAAATAGTTTTTAAAAGAAAACTTGCAACAAGTTTTTTAATTTTTAATTTTTTTATATTGAATTTTCCTAAAGCAAGAGACAGCAGTATGAAATAAATAAACATTCAAACAACTTAGAAAGTAAATTATTAGATGGCTTGTTTCATATTAGTGATCTGCTCTAGGTTTACTCGTAAGACACAATGTCCTATTGATAAAAGTACAGTTAAAGTGAGGTATAAGGCTAAAATTTATATTCACATAAAGTGGCTTACAATTCTAATTTAAAAAGGAGGATTGGTTTTTAAAATTTTGTCTTCAGTCAAGATTACAAAGTGCAAAGACTTCTATGTCTTTCCATATTTTTCAACAACTGAAAACATGGAGCTGTTGTAATCAGCTAAATTTTATAGGAGACACTCCAAAATGCATCGATTCCTATTACAATAATTGTTATGAAACAACAGGGAAGTGGGAAGAGGGACTAGGGGTGAAAACCCAGTATATGGCTGACAAAAGTAAAAACTAATCATTTCTTATGTCTTTCTTTTCTTCTTATAAATTACTTACTTAATCTTAAGAGCATAATAAATTAAAATCAGAGACCTCCATGAAGTGATTTTCCACTGAAAATATGCTTTTGATTTAACAGCCCTTATAGCTTTTAAATATCCTGAACTTTTAGTACATTGTCTGTTTTCTAACCATTTTATTCAAAGTTGTTAGTGCAGCAAATAAACAGCACATGCTTTGATCTCATTAAATTACAACTTATAGTTCCTAGAGTCATAAATATTGTGCCCTTTTCTCCTTTACCCCTCCTTTTCTGGTATGGGGTAGTCTGTTAAATATCACTATCTCCTTGAGTGCTCTGACGTTTACTCAGACAAACAGCAGAGGTTATGAATGTTGTTCACAGATAGCATCGGGAATTCTTCATGATTGCCATAATGGTGAACCCAGCATTCAAAACTGTAATACCTGGTTTAATCTAACAACTAAGTTTGGTCTGTTTAACTTTGCTCCACAAAAAAAAGAATTTTATCTTATCACAAACCAATAACTTAACTGTTCTGGACAAAATCATAAAACAGTACAAAAGAAAAATAAAAATTATCTTGGCAAAATTAGTAATTAAAAGTTTTAGATGAATTATATAACCAATGTTACTAAATGATTAGCTTCTGAAAAAGAAAATCAAAAGAGAAAAAACTTTTTTAAAGTTAAAAATCAAGACTACATAAAAACATGCAAAATTCCAAATTATTGTACCGAGAACGTCTGAAATATTAAAAATTGGCTGTTAAAATATATTTTTAAGTTCCTATCCTTTCAACTACTCGGCCCTAGAACTCTCAAAGGTAACAAAATTCTCTCACTTTATCCTTCCATACAATATCTCTTCCAAGAACTACCTGGCAGCACAATCACTGACTGTAATGCTTTCTACAGTGACAGAGACCACCACTGCATGACATATCAGCACATTTAGGTAGCCCTGACCTAGGCTGAAAGACCTGGGAAAAAGGGGCAAGAGTGCTCATGAGCAACACTATTCCATTCATGCATAAAAAGAGACATTCTTCCCTCTTTCACATAAATCCACCCAGGGTATCTCTCCATGCAGTTACATGAGCCTCGTCTCCATCTACAGGTCAGTTTTAAACTATACACTAGAAATACAATAGTCTATTATGTTACAATAAAACATTTGTCATGGCTGGCCCGGTGGCGCAGCGGTTAAGTTCGCATGTTCTGCTTTGGCGGCCCGGGGTTTGCCAGTTTGGATCCCGGGTGCAGACATGGCACTGCTTGGCATGCCATGCTGTGGTAGGCATCCCACATATAAAGGAGAGGAAGATGGGCACGGATGTTAGCTCAGGGCCAGTCTTCCTCAGCAAAAAGAGGAGGATTGGCAGCAGATGTTAGCTCAGAGATAATCCTCCTCGAAAAAAAGAAAGAAAGAAACATGTCTTTATTTAATGGAAAAAATACATAATTTAGTACAGAAATGTATGAGGTATAATCTTTTCATAATAATGCAAAAACCAATTGAAATAGCCTAAGAATATTTTAATACAAAACATCAAATTAATATGATTAATCACTTAAGTCATTGATAAAAATATTAAAAGAATAAATGAACCAAAGAGACATCACTGAAAACATGCTTATTCACAACTACTCAGAATTTATTTATACTTGCATTTGAAGTTTATATTGGCAAAAATGAATGGTCCTTTTAAATAGTCTCTGATTTGGGACTACAGACAAATTTTTGCAAATTATTCCTTTTTGTCTTTATATTAAAAACAGTCATCTTTAATATTCTAGGATGTGACTGAAAAGAAATGTTCTCTACATATAAATTGTCCTCTTAGGTAGTTTGCTAGAAAGACATAAGACTTTAAAGGATAGGAATACATGCTAATTACCACTCATTCTAATGTTCTGCACATCTATGCTCATACTTTTCTGATCCCTTGGATATAAAAATAAGAGTCCAGGGAATATAAAACCAATTTATTGGCAGTTATAAGACCAAAGACCTAGATATAATAGTGTTAGAAATATTAATGGTCTTTGAACTTTGGCTTAACATTTAGAAACCACTGCAATTTTTATGCCAAGTGGTCTTGCTTTCCTTGAATGATGCTAAAAGAGAAAGTAGCAAAACTTCCTGATTTCTTAAATCATGCATTAAAATATACGTCATTCACCTGGCAGCACAAAATACTCCTCTTCAAAATGTAAGCCTCTGTCTCTAGATCCTTAATAAATTTCTAATTTCAGTAAAATTACTGCTAAATATAAAAACAGAGGGACTTCTGGTTTCTGCTTCAGCATGTAAGGAGCTTAGAAGTCGCCACTTCATCTGAATAACAAGTAAAAAGCCAAACAAACTGAAAATCAGCAACTCTTCTTAGATCTGTCAGAGAAATGAGGTCACCAGGCAAACTGCTGCCTCAACAACTGGAGAGATGGGCAGGTAAATACAGAGAATCATGAATTACCAGAGCAGAAACCCCCAGGAACCACTGCCAGGGCAAGAAAACCTGAACTGTAACTGATGAAATGCCAGAGGCTCAGTATGGACAACTCTGAGAATTAAAAACTCAGGGGAGACAGTCATAGGGGGGACCCCCACACTTGTGTGAATTTCATCTCCAGGTCCTCTCACAGCAAATGTCAGAGAAAAATTCCCTCCTGTTGCCAGCAGGAAGAAGAGAGGAATCATTTTGAAATAGCCAGAGCATTCTGTTCTTAAGAAGGCCTCCTCTCAGAAGAAACTATTTGACCTGAGCCTAAACTACCTAGGGGAAGGCAAATACCCAACTCCAGCCCCTCCAACCATCTTGTACCACCTAGGGTGGAGGGAATGCAAAGCACTGGTGAAGTTCACAGTCCAGCAGCACAGGCTCACCAAAAGACTGAGAGTGAATCATAGGACACCCCACATACACCTCACCACTGCATTACTAAAGGCCTATTTACTGCAGTTCCTTTCACCCAGCACATCATGACCACCTTTCAACAAAAAAATTACCAGGCATACTAAAAGGAAAAAACAGTTTGAAGAGACTGAACAAGCATCAGAACCAAAGTCAGATACAGCAGGAATATTATCAGTACAAGAATTTTTTAAAACTATGATTAATATGCTAAAGGCTATAATGAAAAAATTAGACAGAACATGTGCAAACAGATGGATAATGTAAGTAGAGAGAGGGAAATTCTAAGAAAGAGTCAAAAAGAAATGCTACAGATCACAAACACTGCAACAGAAATGAAGAATTCCTTCGATGGGCTCAAAAATACCTGGACAAGCCTGGGGAAATAATCTCTGAGCTTGAGGATATGACAACAGAAATTCCTAAACTAAAACCAAAAAAATAAGATTGAAAAAAGTGGAACAGAATATCTGTCAACTGTGGGACAGCTATACAAAGTGTACACATGCATAATGGGAATACCAGAAGGAGAAGAAAGAGAGAAAGGAAAAGAAGCAATAATTTAAGCAGTAATGACTGAGAATCTCTCCAAATTAATATCAGACACCAAACCACAGATCCAGGAAGCTCAGAGAACACCAGGAAGGATAAAGTAACCCCAAAAATTATACCTAGGCATGTCATATTCAAACTTCAGAAAATTAAAGATAAAGAAAAAATTTTCAAAGGAGCCAGAAGAAAACAAAACACCTCACCTATAGAGGAACAAAGTTAAGAATTACATCTGACTTCTCCTCAAAACCATACAGGCAAGAAGAGAAATATTTGAAGTGTTCAGAGGAAAAAAATACCAACATAGAATTCTGTACCCTCTGAAATTATCCTTCAAAAGTGAAGGAGAAATAAAGACTTATTTCAGACAAACAAAAATTGAGAGATTCTGTTGCCAGTAGACCTGTCTTGCAAGAAATGTTAAAAGAAGTTCTTGAAAGAGAAGGAAAATGATACAGGTCAGAAACTCTGATGTACCTAAAGAAAGGAAGACCACTGGAGAAGGAGTAAGTGAAGGTAGAAGAAAATTTTCATTTTTCTTATTCTTAATTGATCAGATAACCATTTGTTCAAAATAATAAGGGCAACAATGCATTTGATTATGTATTCTTATGTGTATATATATGTTCACATGTGTTTATATACTAGTGAAATGAATGACAGCAGTGATACAAGGGATGGTAGGGAGGAATTAGGACTATTTTGTGTTCTAAGGTACTTGCATTACTCATGAAGTGGTACAGTGTTATTTGAAAGTGGACTTGATTTATTGTAAATATACAGCAAACTCTAGGGCAAGCACCAAAAAAAAGTTAAAAAAGAAGTATGACTGATATGCTAACAAAGGAGAGAACATGGAATCATATAAAATGTTCAAGTAAAACCACAAGAGGCAGAAAAAGAGTGGAAAACAAAAACAGGAACAAAAGACAACAAATAGAAAACAGGAATGAATATGGTAGATATTAATCCGACTATATCAATAATCACCTCAAATACCAATTAAAAGACAGAGGTTATCAGAATGGATCCAAAAACAAGACCCAACTACATGTGACTACAAGAAACCCACTGTAAATATAAAAGCACATATAGACTGAAAGTAAAGGGATGGAGAAAGATAGACCATGCTGACACTAATCAAAAGAAAGCACAAATAGCTATATTAATTTCAGCCACAGTAGATTTCAGAGCAAGGAAAGCTATCAGGGACATAGAGAAGCATTATGTAAAGATAAAGGATGAATACTCCAAGAAGACATAACAATGTTGTCATGTGTATACGCCTAACAACAGAGCATCAAATACATGAAGCAAAAACTAACAGAGGCTGGCCCCATGACAAGTGGTTAAGTTTGCCTGCTCTGTTTTGGTGACCCGGGGTTTGGCGGTTCGGATCCTGGGCATGGATCTATGCACTGCTCATCAGGCCATGCTGTGGTGACACCCCACATAGAAGAACTAGAATCACCTACAACTAGGATATACAACTATGTACTGGGGGTTTGGGGAGGAAAAAAAAAAAAGAGGAAGATTGGAAACAGATATTAGCTCAGGGCCAATCTTCCTCACCAAAAACAAATCTAACAGTACTGAAAGAAAAAGTAGAGAATCCACTGTTATATTTGGAGACTTTAACATCCCTCTTTCAAAAATAGACAGATCCAGCAGGCAGAAAATCAGAAAGGACATAGTTGAATTTAACAGCACCATCAACCAAGTGGATATAATTGACATGTACAGACTACTTCATCCAAAAACAGCAAATTAAAACTTCTTCTCAGGCTCACAATAGAACATTCACCAAGACAAACCACATTCTGGGCCATAAAATACATCGTAACAAATTTAAAAGAATAGAAATCATACAATGTCTACACTCAGACCACAAGAGATTTAAACTAGAAATCAGTAACAGAAAGATAGCTTGAAAATTCAAAATACTTGGAGATTAAACAACACATTTCTAAATAACGTGCAGGTCAAAGAAGAAATCTCAGGAGAAAATTTAAAATATTTTGAGCTAAATGAAAATAAAATATAACACCAAAATTTGTGTAATGCAGTGAAAGCAATGCTTAGAGGAGAATTTATAGCATTGAATGCATGTATTAGAAAAGAAAAAAGATCTAAAATAAACATCTTAGCTCCCACCTTAGAAAACTAGAAAAAGAAAAGCAAATTAAATCCAAGGTAAGCAGAAGAAAAGAAATAATAAAAATTTGAGCAGAAATCAATGAAAATGAAAACAATAAATCAATAGAGAGAATTTAAAAAACCAAAAGCTGGTTCTTTGAAACAATCAATAAAATCAGTAAGCCTAGCCAGTCTAAGAAAAAAAGAGAGGGGATACAAATTACTAATATCAGAAATGAAAGAGGAGACATAACTATGGATCTCATGGACATTAAAAGGACACTAAAGGAATATTATGAACATCTCTATGCCCAATAATTTGATAACCTAGATGAAACGGACCGATTTCTTGAAAGACACAATCTGCCAAAACTCACATAAAAAGAAATAGACAATCTAAATAGTCCTATGTCCATTTAAGAAATTAAATCAATAATTAATAACCTTACAACAGAAAGTACAATGCCCAGATGGGTGCACTGGCGAATTCTACCAAACATTTAAGGATAAAATTATGCCAATTCTCTACAATCTCTTTCAGAAGACAGAAGCAGAAGGAATACTTTGAACTCATTCTATAAGGCCAGTGTTACTCTAATACTAAAACCAGACAAACACAATTAAAGTAAAGAAAACCATACACCACTATCTTTCACGAGGTCAGATGCAAAAATCCTCAACAAAATAATAGCAAATTTAATCCAACAGTGTAAGAAAAAATAACTATACACCATGAGCAAATGGGATTTATCCCAGTTATGCAAGGCTGGTTCAATATTTGAAAATCAATTAATGTAATCCATTACACGAACAGGCAAAAGAAAAAATCACATGATCATATCAGTAAATGCAGAAAAAGCATTTGACAAAATCCAACACTTGTTTATGATAAAAAACTCATAGCAAACTAGGAATAGAGGGGTTTCATCAACTTGATTAAGAACATGTAAAAAAAGCCCTACAGCTAATATCATACTTAATGGTGAGAAACCTGATGCTTTCCCACTAAAATCAGGAACAAGGCAATGACATCCCCTCTCACCACTACTTTTCAACACTGTGCTGGAAGCCCTAGATAATGCAACAAGACAAGAAAAGGAAATAAAAGTTATTTAGATTGGGAAGGAAAAAATAAAACTGTCTTTGTTCAAAGATGACATGATTGACTACGTAGAAATCTGACAATCAACAAAAACTCTTGGAACTAATAAATGATTATAGCAAGGCTGCAAGATACAAGGTGAATATACAAAAGTCAATCACTTTCTGTACTGGAAAAATCCACAGTTCTTCCCTCCTTATAGGGAAAAACCCAGTCCTTCCTCCTGTTTTCTCCTGTCTGTGTCCTCTACTACTCACACAGAACACTTCTCTTCTGTTACTTCTCATCACCAAATGTGTAGGGGTTTTCCCCCCATCAAGCAATTCTCTGTGACACCAGCTGGGTATCATACAATTAAATTCAATTTGGACAGTATCTATCTGGAGACAGCATGAGATCCCATAGGTTAAGGGCTCAGTCTCACAAGACTGCTCCCATCCCACTTCAGATGCCAACTGCAAATCCAGGTTATCACCTGTGCTTCTGACCTATTGGCTATAAATCAGAGGTTCCCATGACCCACTCATCAGGTTTGATTTATTTGCTAGAGTGGCTCACAGAACTCAGGGAAAACTTACTGACATTTATCAGTTCATTAAAGGATATGATAAAGGATACAGATGAACAACCAAATGACAAGATACACGGGGTGAGGTCTGGGAGGATCCTGAGTACAGGAGTCCCCATGGAGTTGGTGTGTGTCATCTTCCCCATATGTGGATGTGTTCACCAATCTGGAAGCTATCAGAACCCCATACTATTGGGGATTTTATGGAGGCCTCCTCACATAGGCATGATTGATTATTAACTCCATTTCCAGTCCCTCTTCCCTCTCTGGAGAAGTGGGGGAATGCAGGCGTGGGGCTGAAAATTTCAAGCTTCTAATCATGGCTTGATTTTTCTCTTGACCAGCCCCCATCCAGGACCCAGCCAGAAGTTCACCCAGAGTCACCTCATTAGAACAAAAGATGCTCCTAGTGCTCTTATCACTTAGAAAATTACAAGGGTTTTAGGAGCTCTGTGCCAGGAACTGAGGGCAGAGACAAATATACATATATATTTTCTATTATTTCAGACTTTCTTATATACTAGCAATGAACAAGTGGAATTTGAAAATAAAAACATATTAACTTTTTACATTAGCATCCCAAAAACAAAATACTTGGGTATAAACCTAACAAAATATGTATAAGATCTATATGAGAAAAAACTATAAAATTCTGATGAAGGATACCAAATAGAACTAAATAAACGTAGAGATAGTCCATATTCATGGATAGAGAGACCCAATATTTTCAAGAGGCAGTTCTTCCCAACTTCATCTCTAGATTCAATGCAATTCCAATCAAAATCCCAGCAAGGTATTTTGTAGATAGCAGCAAACTTATTCTAAAGTTTTTATGGAGAGGCAAAAGATCCATAATAGCCAATTCAATATCGAAGGGGAAGAATAAAGTCAGAAGACTGACACTACCTAACTTCATACTATAAAGCTACAGTAATCAAGACAGGTGGTATTGGTGAAAAAATAAACAATTAGATCAATGGAACAGAAATGAGAGCCCAGAAATAAACCCACATAAATACAGTCAACTGATATTTGACAAAGGAACAAAGACAATACAATGGAGCAAAGACAATACAATTCAACAAATGGTGATGGAACAAGTGGACATTCACATGCAAAAAAATGAATCTAGACTAAGATCTTATACCCTTCACAAAAATTAACTCAAATGGGTCATAGACCTAAATGTAAAACTATAAAACTCCTAGAAGACAACATAGGAGAAAATCTAGATGACCTTGTGCATAGCAATGGTTTTTTAGATACAATGCCAAAGGTGATGCACAAAAGAAATAACTGATAAGCTGGACTTCATTAAAATTAAAAACTTCTGCTCTGCAGAAGACATTGTCAGGAACAAGAAGACAAGCCACAGACTAGAGAATATATTTACAAAAGACACATCTGATAAAGGACTGTTACTCAAATTATACACAGAACTCTTCAACTCAACAATATGAAAATGAACAACTCAATTAAAAAATAAGATCTGAACAGACACCTTACCAAAGAAGACATACAGATGGCAAGTAAGCATTTGAAAAGGTACTCAACACCATGTCATTAGGAAATTGCAAACAAAACAACAAAGAGATACTACTACGCACTTACTGGAATTGTTGCAAAATTCAAAACACTGACATCACCAAATGCTGGTGAGGATGTGGAGCAAAAGGAACTCTCATTCATTGCTAATATGAATGCAAAATAGTATAGCCACTTTGGAAGACAGTTTAACGGTTTCTACAAAATGAAACATACTCTTACCACACAGAGCAATCACACTCCTTGGTATTTATCCAAAGGAGCTAAGAACTTATGTCCACACAAAAACCTACAGATAGGTATTTATAGCAACTTTACTCATAAGTGTTAGAACTTACAAGCAACTAAGATGTCTTTCAGTAGGTGAATGGATAAACTGTTGTACATCCAGACAATGGAATATTATTCAGTACTAAAAAGAAGTTATCAGCGATGAAAAGACATAGAAGAAAATTAAATGAATATTAAGTGAAAGAAGCCAGTCTGAAAAGGCTACCAACTGTGTGATTCCAACTGTATTTCATTCTGGAAAATGCAAAACTATGAAAACATTAAAAGATTAGTGGTTGCCAAGGGTTGGGAGGAGAGAGGGATGAAAAGGCAAAGCACAGAGGATTTTCAGGGCAGTGAAACTATTCTGTACGGTACTATAATGATGGATACATGTCACTGTACACTTGTCCAAATACAGAGAATGTACAACATCAAGAGTGAACCCCAACGCAAAGTAAGGACTTTGGATGATGATGATGTGTCAGTGCAGGTTCATCAGCTTTAACAAATACAGCACTCTGGTGCAGGATGTTGACAGTGGGGGAGAGTGTGCATGTGAGGACAGGGGGTACATGGGAACTCTCTATAATTTCTATTCAATTTAGCTGTGAAGCTAAAACTGTTCTAAAAAGTAGAGTTTGTTAATTTAAGTAAGTAAAATAAATAAAAATAGTGAAATTCGATGTATACATAAAACTATAAATGCTTGGATGTTTTTTTCTCCCTTTAAAAGGAGAATCCTTTAGAATCAACACGAAAACACTGACCCAAAATTTAAATTTTCCTCAAAATTAATGATGTATCTGAACAACATCATTTATATTCATTTATCTTTTGAGTCCAAGATACGTATTTGACAAATGGCTACTTGAGGTCTGGATGTAATCTTTGACCGCCAAAAAGAAATTTCTCTACTAAATCAACTAGCCTATACAGAAACAGAATTCACAACCTTGGCCTCACCAATGTTATACTCTAACCAAGTATATAGGCAGAATCCCAACAGGAAACAGACAGTATACATAAATTAGGATGATTTAAAGATGGTTTATTTGCAAAGGTGTGGACACAATATAAAGGAACCATAAAAAATGATGCCAGTTCTAGAGGATAGCAGTAATGGAACTGTCACCACCCCTAATCCCAAAAGGATAAGAGAGGTTACTGGAACCCAAAAAGAGAGTGTCCTGTAGAGTAGGCCAATTTAAGAGAAGTAATGATGTGTTGCGGGACAAGGCCACCCTGAAGTGACCGCACAGGAGGGAACGGGGTGGGGGGGGATAAATATATTGATTCACTCTCTTTCCTTCTTTCTAGCTTCTGCTCAGGCTCTCCACTGGCCCAACTCAACAGGAAGCCAGATATGAGAGCACTGATGCATTCTACATAGGTAAGCCTTTCAAAGAGAGAAGGATGGATAACTCTGGATCTGGAGGGACAAATGGAAGGTATTTTGCAAACCAGTAAATTAAATAACTACAAAGTAAGTGTAATTTATTAACAACTATTTAAATGGCACTCAGTAAATGTTATTTCAAGGCACTTGCAGAGTGTCAGTAAAGATAGGCACTTAATTCTCTCAGGGATAGGGAGGTGGTCCAAAGTGGTATTATTTCAGAGGGGCTTTGAGGGGAGTAGGGAAGGGAAATAAGATGTCATTCTCTGTACAAAGAATAAGCCTTTGCCTACTTCTTCCTCTCATACCACTCTCCCCTTGTAAGAGTGGGGATATCTGTAGTTGCAAATAATGGAAAACTAAACTGACCCTAACCAAACTGGTTTAACTAATAATGGGGATTTATTTCACATAACTGAAAAGTCTAGAGGTAGGGCAAATGTAGGATAGGTCAATCCAGTGACTCAAAATATCACACCATTTCTTTATATCACGCCAATCTGGCATCCACTTTGTCAGGTTCCTCCTTTTTGGCTTCTCATGGCTGTACGATGACTGCCAGCCACACTGGGGGTTACATTCTTCTTGGTTTATTACCTCTAGTTAAGGTCATTTGTCCACTCCTGAACCAATGACTGTAGCCACAAGAATGAAATATGTTTATGACCTTCTGCCAATTTAGGACTCATCTCTAAAGCTGAAGGCATCAAAACAAAAACCTGGATGAGTTTAGGAAGGAGAAAAGAGGATACTGATGCTGTATGCAACCAACAAATGTCGAGTGCACTCCTTCGCTCAAGATGTTCCAGCCATACCAGACTTTTTCTAGTTCCTTAAATATACTAAACTCTTTCCTGCCTCAAGGATTTTTGCACATGCTATTCCCCTTACTCAAAACACTATTCTCTTTCATCTCCCATCCCTTTACCTCCAATGTAATAGTCACCTTTTACTTTTTCTTCATATCATTTACAACAGTTCTAAATTATTTGATCTGTGTGATTATTTGTTTTCTGCCTAACTCCTCCAGTGGACTTTAAACTTCAAAAAAGCAGGAATATGTTTTATCTTCTTCATACCTGTATCCACATAGTACCTGGCACGTAGAGTCACTCAAATACTGGATGAATGAGTGAATGAATGAATCAATGGTGCTAATGAGATTGACATATAGCAAACACTTACTGGCTATTCATATCACCATAAGAATTCATGCCACTAGTCAAAAGTCAATGAAACAATATTTTGAACGGACTAGAACAAATTCATTCATTACATTTAGTGGAATCATAACTCAAAGTTTAAGAGTCTGTATTTAAAACATTTTTTTATCTTTATACCAAAAGAAAAATCTACCCAACTTTCTCTAGTAATATTTCACAAAACTAATTATTTTAGACTATAATTTTTACATAATACTAAAAATTGTATCCAACATACCTTCTTTAAACTGCATATGTCAGATTCTTGTTTTTTATTTAAAGCTGAAAGTCTTTTGTTTAACTGTATTGCTTCCTGTACTGCAATATGAAAGACACTTAGGAAAACATTATATTCAATGCACACTTTAAAGAAAGTATCACTAACATGGACAAGGAAAATACTCTCAATGTAATGTATATAACTATTACTGAATTTAAATAATATTCATAAACTGCCATTTACTATTACCAGTATCAGGTAAGTTCAATTTACTCATTATAAATAAGTCCATTTACATATTCTCTATTAAATATATAAGTATAAATAAGATAGCACCTACCATTCTGTTCTAACTTTTTGTGATCTTCCTTTACCAATCCAAATTGACCTGTTATTGTGGCATAGTATTTCTCAATTTCATTCAATTGCTTCTGATGATCTTCTTTAGCCAGAAGATGCAACTGGACTTTTTGTTCCTATTTTGAAGAGTTATTTTAAGTGTTATACATATATAACACACACACACATTTACATATACACATATATATTAAACATATATAAAATTTTATTATTTTTTAAATAATTCTTGCTATTAACATAAATATGTCATGAAAAAGTACTGAGTACACCACAGGGAAGAAGTGTTAGTTAGGAGATATTCCTAAATCTACATAAAATTAAGGCATTTTTGTTTCTTGTAACAAAATAGTTTACAATTTCTTTTTCAAAATCAAGTGGTTGTTTTATTTATAGAAAAGTTAATAGTCCACTCCAGGACTAAGCAAAGCGGGGCGAATATTCAAGCAGTACTCTTGATAATTTAGGAAAGAAATTTTTTTCTTTAAATTTGCTGGCATAATCATCGATGTGCACTATCAAAACTCAGGTAATTTTTCTGAGATTAATTTTAATGAATATAGCACCTTCTCATTGCATTACAAAATGGAATGATGAGGACAATATCTATCAGTGACAGGGAGGCAAGTATTGTAGAAAGTCTACTTAAGCTGGAAGACATAGTTGGTAAAAATTGGACCCTATGTATAACACAATATGGGTCTCTGCTGCTTTCAGCTAAAGGAGCTTGTTTACCATACTTAGAAATATGACTTTAAATTTTAGAAAGAAATATTATGTTAGTGAAATCAATAATACTTTTTAAATCTTTTGATCTTGATTTGGCATTAGCAGACTCATTGACTGGTTTCACAACTTTATTCATTTTTGCCACATGCTTCAGCTTCTATGAGCAATGATAACAAAGAACAGTGGGGACCCATCAAGTGGCACTCAGTAATTGTTTTCTGAATGAACTGTCCCAAACAGTTCCAACAGTGGAAATTTGTTAGATTTGCCTGGCCAGCATCTATTTCCCTTACCCAATAGTGGTACTACAATTTCAAGTATTTACTTGAAATATTTCTTCCTCATTACAATCTAGTAGGATTAAAATTCAGGGGTCCTATTCTTCCCTAGTCACGTGAAGAGCAATATTAGCCAAAATAAACCAACTAATTTCTACCTTCTTGGAATTTGAATCTTGAGCAAAAAGACTATAAAACTAAAGAAGTTTAGTGGTGATCCTGTCCAGACTGATATGAGACCTCTGTCCTGGATTCCTACATCCTGCTTCACAAAGTCTGGAATTACCCTGGTCCCTGTTCTTTCAAAACCTATTCTCTCTCTAATGGACTGTAAGTGCCTCCACTAAATTTCCTTTTGCATAAGTTAACCAGAGCCATTTCACACTGATTAAAACTAAAGTACAGGGAGTATAGTACAGTGGTCAAAGGGTAGTCTGCCTATGTTTAAATTCTGCTGTGTGACCTTGGGAAATTATCTACCCCATCTTTAAAATGGAGATTATAATAGTATCTCTCTCATAGGTTGTTGTGAGGATAAAATGAATTAATACATATAAAGCACTAAGAACAGAGCCTCTCACATATAATAAGTACAATATAATGTTTTGTTATTATTATTCCCTAACTGATAAAACTGCCTTCAATAGTTACAAATTTTTATCTGGAATAAGAACAGCCCTCTCTAATATTAATAAGGAATACATATTACAATTTAAGTTGTACCTAACTATATTATCTAGGCAAATCTGATGATAACTTTTTCAAAGATACTTTTTAATGATTTTAAGCAAAGTGAGAGTATCATTGGTAATGATTATGATAGATCAATTGACAGTTTCTCACACACTTCTATGGACTTTTCAAATTCACTACTTAGTCATTGGAGTTAATCAGGTAGCAGTTATAAATGCAAACAAATTGACAAGTGTACTTATTCCTGAAATCTTACGCCCACCTGGGAAGTCACTATTATCAATAACTGAAAAGGAACAATAATGAATCATATTTTATTCCTCTAAAATACCACTTAATTCTCTGGAGAATTACATTCGCTTTCAGCAGATGTGTAGAAACCTAATACAAGTTCACTGAAAATTGGTCTAAAAGTATTTTTTCAATTCAAGGTATTTTTCAATTTTTCAATTCAAATCAATTTTTACGTAGCCTTCATGAGAATATTGTCCACTACATATTAATACTTCCTTAACCTTCCAGTTAAAAAGTGGTGAATAAAATAGGCTGTCAGTGCCAACAAAGGTTTACAATCCTGATAACTAGAAATGCAGCAAAGATCAAAGTGACTTCATAGGCATTTTCATATATAGAGCTCTATACATATTAGAGTAATTTGTAATACTCTATTCCAACATCTTTTGCTTGAGGCCAAAGTTGAATTCAATTAAAATGAAGTTTAAGTTGTTTGCACAACAGAAATCTGATTTTCAAATATGTTACCCTATTCAACGGCCGTGACAGATACTATAAAGACTATCAAATCACATGGGCACCAATAACTTATTAGCTCATACAGGCCCATATGGGACTGTTCATATATGAACCTAGTTGGCTGCCCTGATTTAGTTTTGATAATGAGATGAAGAGGCCAGTTGTCAAGTTTGCCACTAAATTGCATGACTGTCAGCAAAATGGTTAAATTCTTTAGGAAGCAACAACAAAAAGTAGATTGGTAACACCTGCCTGAGAAACCTAAGAATATTTTAAAGAATAATACAAATAAATTGATGGTGTTATTATTAAAACTGTAATATTACATAGTATACCATAATAAATAAAGATTTTATTGGTATGACTAAGGAATAGCTAAGTACATACTGTTTTTGTTCTTGTTACCTCTGTGAATTGATTCAAGTTATTTTTTCTTTTACACAATTTTACTACTAAATGCGAAGACTCTGTCCACAAGAAAATAATGTCAGGATTCACTGCTTTCCAAATACATGTGTACATCATTTTAAACAAACTTAATCTATGAAAATCAAAGACTAGAGAAAGAAAAGAAAGCACATGCCTAACTATGTATGTGTAGTCTAAAAGTTTACTCAAAATCCTCAAGGCATTTAAAATAGCAATAACTTAAAAATAATGTTTATACACAGCTTTTTAGAACTACATTTACTAATAAAAGGCATAGCTGCTCATTTCCCCCTTATTTCCTTATAGAGATTAATTTGAAAACTTTGGGAGATAAAATTAATTTCCCTTAAAACAAATAGTTCATTACAAGTAAACTTTAGAGGAAAACATAACCCCAAAATAAACTTCATATATTCTTCATTTCTATTTTTGCAACTTACCTTTCAATTTCTTTAACATGAACCCAAAATAAATCGATGGAGTTCATAAAACTCACTTTTTAAAAAAACCTATGGCATCTTTCTTAAGATACTTTTACTTTTTTAGTTGCAAATATAAGGTGTACACTACTTCAAAAAACTAAAGTTACACACACTTTGTGTGTACAGATATACATAATATTTATAATCATGAAGCTTATTTCCAGACAAGTCTTCAGTCTTAAAAACATTCTTACTCTGAAAGAAAATAGGTGGTAATTCCAAATTATATCAAAACCTTCAATACTGAAACTTTAATAAAGAAAAACAAATCTTTCTCACAAGTCTTTTCTTCAGAGGAAAGTGATATACAAAAAAGAAAGAAAATAGAACTAAGAGATGGCTGGGTAAGTTTTTACTTCATTCATTAAGCTCTGTTAGCTACTCAGTTACACAACACAGTCACCTATCCAGTAACCACAGGAACACAAAAGACTTTCATCAATGACCATATCAAAATAATAGCTAATTTGATATGCTATAGTTTATTTTTAACATGTTTTGTTGCATTCGTTTTATTGGTAATGATCAACGTGATCATTATTCAAAGGAAGGTTTGGGTACTTTTAGAAAGAGAGGAATCTTTCAATTCATAGTTGTGTTAATTTATCTGTAGACTTATCACCACCTTTAAATGAAAATCAGCTTATTGAATTCCCAAAAGAGAAACTTACTAGTAATTAAGGGCTTGCCTATAGGAAATCATAAACTTCTTTAAAAGATTTTTAATACCACTTTTTAAAATTATCTTTTAGGACACTTTATCAATTGTTCCCCAAAATCCTGCCTTGACTCGTGACCATCTTAGTTCCTGTCTTGCCCATAGAGTCAAATAATATACTGATTTGAATAAAATAAGATTAACTGAATTACTGAATACCATATGGCACTTTGACTAAAGAAAAGGTCATCTGAATTATATAAGAATAATGTAAAAAGAATAATGTAAGAATGTTTAGAAAAGAGATTATTTTTAACTCTAAAATTATCTAAAATGCATATAATATTCTGCCAAATGGGCAAAAAATATTAAATGTACATATCAATATATAAAATTATTTTAGTTCAAAGTGATTTAATCCTTTGGACTGTCAGAAAAAATTATAACTATAACTCAAATATCATTTTAGTAGGTTCTTAAGAGGCTGTAGTTCACAATAACAAAATGCTCAGAAGTTACCAAAAACGACCATAAGTATACGGCATGTTTCCTTGTTTTTTTTTAAGATTACAAGTATCTGTTTGATGAGATTTTAAAATGGAATAAAACAAAACACACTTTATGTTGCCTTTGATCTTTAACGTGTAGCCTCATCTCCCAGGTCAGCGGGCACATTATTCAATTTCGCTGTATTTTGTGTAAAACCACCGTAGCGTTGAAGATGGCTTTCAATACAAATGTCATGGTACTTAAAGCTAAACTGGGATCTAGTTTTCAGCTTCTTAATTAAAATCATAGTTTAAAATAGTCTGAGAATATTGTCTTTCTTCTTTCCAGTTGAACAGCAACAGAATTTTCACATCTTTTATTCAATCAAGCTTAGCAATCTTTCTATGCCTCTTTTATTTTCTAACATACCAAAACATTTTAAGAAGCAAAAGCCTTAATGTTTTTGTATTTAATGTTATAAGGATTGATCTTTCATTTCTTCTGCTCATATATATAATATATAAACGTTACAGTCTACTCCAAAAAAGGAGGATTGAAATTGCATAAACCTACCTAAGAAACCCTCTGAAGTTTAAGTGGCTATAGGAGAACTTTGCTCAATCAAATATACAGAAAAAAAAAAATTCTTCTGAATCAAACAGGGATAGAAAGAATATGAAAGTAAATAATCCATAAAATGTTATGCAGTAAAAATGCAAACATTAATTTTTAACATACTATAAGAAGAGAAATGTACAGTAAACACTTGTTGAATGATAAAAGATGAGTACCACATGACAAGTGTAGTATTCAAATGCTACTTCATATTATTTCAATTTTTCAAACTATAATACCTATGTTTGCATAAATAACTAGAAAAGATATCAAAATAGAGATTTTTGAGTTTTGCTGTTCTTTTTTTGTTGTTTCATTTTAATATAAGATCTCTACCAATAATTTGGTAACTGTGTGCCTAAATTTATTTTATGATATGTAAATACTATGTAATTGGAAACAAATTTGTGAAATAAACTCATTTAAGCTATATCTGAAATTGTAATTCAAGCCTTTATAGCGGATACTAACATCCAGTTTCAACTTTTTTTTTTTTTTACTATAAATGTCACATTTGTATTGACAAAAATACTATGCATATTATATACTAATCTGGGGGGTGGCTGTATATTTTGTAATTTCCTTACCATTTCACTCACTTTCTTCTGTAAAGAATATTTAGAAACCTTGAAAAAACAAGGGGAAAAATCTCCTTAAAATTCTTGAATTATCTGTTACAAATTCCTCCTGATGTTATAATTGTATGCTATAAAATATGGCATTTATCTTCTATGCACTATTTTTTCTAGTGACATTTTTCCAAAATGTTATTTACTGTAAGTTTCTTCCTTATAACACAAACACATTCATTCATTATTTAACACATATTTACAGAGCACCTACTATATGCCAGCCACGCTCCTAGGATCCTGGGATATAGCACAGAACAAAACAAAGTCCCTGCCCTAAGAAGCTGTCTGTTAAGTGGGGGTGGTGGTAGACAGACAACAAAACATAAGTAACAAGGACAGAAATTAGAAAGTGACACTCCGAAGAAAAATAAAGCAAGAGGGACAGCAAGAGCAGTCTAGGAGCGTTTGCACCTAATATTAGCTATTCATGAAGAAAATCTGATAAAACAAATAAGCACCAGGAAAAAAAGTTGATTTAAACAAATTGTCTCACAACCCAGAAATATACTTGGATACTTCAGATATTTTTCTATGCATTTACACTTTAAAAGAGAGATAGCAGGGAGTGGAATAATAATATATATATTAATTTGTAAACTATTTTTACTTCATATACAACAAACCCCTTTCTATGACATTAATTTACAATATAACTTTTTAATGGCTACATAGTATTCTACTGTTTAACTTTATACCATAGTTTACCAAATCACTCTCATTTTTGTAGATTTACTCATTTTTCAGTTTTATGAAACTACTCTGAAATAAACATGCTTGTACTAAGAACTCCATAGTTACTCATTTTAGCAGGATAAATTCCCAAAAAGTAGAAATCCTAAGATTTGTTCATTTTTATAGACTTTTAACAATTCTTACATAATCAGAGTGTCTGATCAAGTTAAACTCCAATCAGCCATGTATGAGTGCCCATTTTCTTAAACTCTCCTTATTTGTTAAATTTTAAGCAAAACTACAATAATTATTTCACATTTCCTGTGAAATAAATTTTTCAGCATACTGCCTTGAATAGTCTACTGATAATTTTATTTCATTTTGGTGGAATGGTTTATGTGTGATTCATTTCCTCAACAAATACTGAATGCTTACTATAAATAAAGCACTGATGTAGACATTGGGGGTACAATATTGGACCAAAAAACTCCTGCCCAGCCTCAATTCTGGGGAATGGGACAATTAATAAGCAATAAAGCTAAATTAAACTATGTGGTCTATTAGATATTGATAAGCAGTAAAGAAAAATAATAAATCAGGGAAGGGGATTACATAGGATGGCCAGGAAAGTCCTTTCTGAGAGGGCAACTTTTAAGTAAAGACTTGACAGAAGTGAGGAAGAGTACTCCTGCAAGTGCAAAGGCCCTAAGGTGGAAAAATGGTGTGTTCAGAGAACAGCAAGGATGCCAATGTGGTTGGAAGGGAGTAAGCAAGGGGAAGAAGTGCAAAAGATAAGTTCAGAAAAGAGTAGGAGAAGGGGGAGCGCAGAGGGCCAAATCATCATAGGTCTTGTAATGCAGAATGTAGATTAGGTTTTTACACTGAATGAGATAGGAAGCCACTGAAGAGTTCCAAGGACAAATGTGATATAGCCTGACTTTCTTTTTTATTTTATTTTCTAGAAAACAGCATTTGAGTAGGTTTTTTTTTTTTAAAGATTGGCACCTGAGCTAACATCTGTTGCCAATCTTTTTTTTTTTCCGTCTTTTCTTTCTCCCCCAAACTCCCCAGTACATAGTTGTATATTCCAGTTGTAGGTCCTTCTGGTTGTGCTTTGTGGGACACCACCTCAGCGTGCCCTGATGAGTGATGCCATGTTTGCACCCAGGATCCGAACCAGCGAAACCCTGGGCCCCCAAAGCAGAGCGCACGAACTTAACCTCAGCCATGGGGCCGGCCTCCTGATTTTCTTTTTTAAAGGATAGCTCTGACTGTTAATAGTAAAGGGAAACAGAAGTGGAAGCAAGAAAACCCCTTAATAAACTGCCACAATAATCTCGATGAAAGAGGATAATGAAAGAGGACTAGGGTGCTAATAATGGATGTAATGAGAAGTGGTCAGATTCTGAATCTATCTGAAGAGAAAGCTGGAAAAATCTGCAACAGAAAAAAGGGAGTTGTAATTAATGAGAAAAGAAAAGACAAAGAAGTTAGTTTTCAGGAGAAGGAGATTTTACGAACTTGTTTTTGAACATGTCAAGTTTGAGATGTCTTTTAGACATCCAATAGTCAATCCAGGCGGGATTCGGGGTTGGAGATACACATTTAGAAGTCCTCTGCACGGAGATCCCATTCTAAAGACATGTGACTGGATGAGATCAGAATATTTTTTAAGGCATACAGAAAAAAGAAAAGAATAGGGGTAGAGATCATCTAGAAAAATAAGAGGGAAAAAAAGACAAAACTCAGAAGACTTTCACTCTAATCCCACACTTAGTATTATCTGCTACTGTGATAGCTAATTTTACGTGTCAACTTGACTGGGCCAACGGGTGCCCAGATTAAACTATTTCCAGATGTGTCTGTGAGGGTGCTTCTGGATAAGATTAGCATTTGAAGCAGTGGACACAGTACCGCAGATTACCCTCCCTAATGTGGGTGGGCCTCATCCAATCTGTTGAGGGCCTGAATAGAAAACTTCTCAAGCAAATTCACCAAATCCTTTCAGGTCACTGTTCTTCAAACATTAACACCTCTGCATTTTTATTCTTTCTGAATCATGATTCACAGCTATATTTTATCAACACCTCTAGTGCACTGCCCAACTTAAAAAACTACCAGGTAGCAGCACTCTCATGACATACAAGTTGAATTCGAAAGCAATATAACTAGAGTGACATGCAATTTTTTTATGGATGCTATATATAATGATTTTTTAAAATTCTAAAATAACATAAAATTGGTTTATAAATCAGATATAGGCATCTAATACAGGAACAAAACTATACTGACACGGATTAACGTATTAACTACAGAAGGCAATTTCAAGGCTACCATACAAATGTTTTCCTATTATAGTTATTCCTTACATTATAGAAAATTTTATGTAAACTACATTTCTTTAGAGTAAACCTTATTTTACATTAATTGCATTTTTGTTACTGGGAAATAAAGTTCCTCAAAATACTATGTTGAAAACGTTTAACCCCTTCCCTTTCCTGAACAATTCAGTTCTAAGTCCATTAGGTGGGACAAGGCAGGCATCCTTGGGGAAGGGGTGAAGGGGTCCTGGCGGCAGCACTCCAAAACAGAGTATCAGGCCCAAACGTGGAAAAGAGGATGTCCTGCAATCTACTGCAGGAGTTAGAAGCTGAGTAGGGTGAGGGGGGCAACCCTGAAAAAGGGCAACCCAGCTCAAGGTGTCAGAGTCCAAGCAGGGAAAGGAGGGCATCTGTATTAGGAAAGAAGGTGTAGCAGAATGGTGAACTGGTTATATACATATATATATATATATGTATATATATATACATATATATATATACTGGTTATATTTATTTGATAAATAAATTTATCAAATAAATAAATAGGTTATCAAATAATATTTATTTATCAAATATTTATCAAATAAATAAATAGATTAAGGATAAAGAAAGTCACATTTCTCACCATAAGAGGAAAGAAATGTAGAAATACAGAAGGAAATGAACTAAAATTAAGCTTGTGGTTTTGGACTGAAACTGGAGGTAATTTAAATCCATGGTTTTGATATACACAGAGAAATAAACATAATTATAAATGTGTATATATATATTTCTGGGTATATAAATGCATACATATATTCCCTAGCTCCATCCACTGAAAGGGTCTGAGAGCAGTGACACCTTAATAGTAATGAGTGTAACAGTTCCCAGATCTTGTCTTCTACACACCATTTTCCACTAAAAGGTACCAGGGCAACACGGAGAAATGGTTTGTTCCAGGGCAAGCAAGGTCAGGTAAACTGCTAGGTGATCCCGGCATATTTTGTTTTTATCTGAAAACAGGAAAATGCTGAACGAATGATGAATAAAACTCAGTTGAACGTACTCCCACTGAACACACAAAGGATAAGTAGAGCATCAAAATAAATAATGATAGTCATAGATTTTAATCCATTGAACAAAAGAAGAAACTGGGAGTCTATACTGATATAAATAAATAAATGAATATACTAAAAGTTTGGTGAGAAACAGAAAATTTACATAATTTCAAAGCACCTCCCTAGAAAATAGGAGAAGAGAGTAACTTTCTAATGGAGAAATTTGTCAGATATTCCCCTAATCAAATGATCAAAGTGAACATCACCAATCCTGAGACAAACTCAAATCATAAACTATCTGATAGGAATCAATTATAGGAACAAGGCATTATTTCTATAATATTCATGCCAAAGATACATAAACTAACTCTAATCATGAGGAAACAGCATACAAACAGAAACCGAGGGACATTCTAAAAAATAACTGGTCTGTAATCTTCAAGAGTGTCAAAGTCATAAAAGTCATGAAAAAAACTGGGGATCTGTTCCAGACTGATAGTACAGAGATATGACAACTAAGAGCAACATACAATTGTAAGCTGAATCCTTCTGATATAAAAGAATTTACTAGGAAAAGTGGTGAAATCTGAATGGGGTATGAAGATTAGAGTGTAGTTATGTATCAGTGTTAACTTCCTGATTTTGATGGTTTTGTTATGGTTTTGTAGGACAATGTCCCTGATTCTAGCAAAGATACACTACAGTACTTGGGGTGATAGGGCACCAGACTGGCATGTTACTCTTAGCTCATTCAGGAAAAATAAGTTCTTTGTATTGTATTTCCAACATCTCTGTAAGTTTATGATTCTCCAAACTGCAAAATTATCCAAATGTCCAAGAATTCCTTATGGGCAAATGTATCCACTCAAAGCTCCTGGAATTTAGTTCCCTTTTCTCACCGTGGTTAGGTAAGGCCAATAAAAGTTAGGTTTTAAAAGTAGAAACAACACATTATGTATTAAATATGGTCTTCAGTTCTGTAAAAGGAATTAATACCTTAATTTATAAATTCAGTAAGTTTAAAATTTAGTGAAATAACATGACCTCATAGAGCTTTACAGCTGAAAATTTTAGAGGTCATCTATTCTATTACTCACAATCCAGTTTTACCACCTTCTATCTATGCTCTCTTATTTATGCCTCTTCTGGGAGGGTGAATGAAGACCTCTCCCAAATTTCCTTACTGCTAATATCCAGAGTAGAGAATGTAGATATGTTATTAATTCACAAAATGATCTTGTTTGGGAAATGCTGATGTATTTCAAGTTCCTCATTTTACCTTAAGGAAAATTGAGACTCTGGAAGACAAAATGTCTTACCATGTAATCATGCATTAAGTAATTTATAGGCAGAAACAATTTACTTAAAATCTACAGGACAATCAGCAAAGTCTCTTTGTTTATCTCCCTAGGCATACTGTTTACATAAACAAAGTTTAATTTGTCAGGTAACTTAAATATAGCCAGGCTGCCCTACTCTAAACCAATCCCTTTGAAATCCAGCAACAAGGCACCATGTTTAAATAGAAACGAAACATTCAAAGAATCGATTAAAGCAAAAATAATTCAGTTTTTGGTGTGTGGTGGTTTTGTTTCTGTTTGTTTTGGAACTCAATAAGTAGAGTCCCTTGGCTAGGTACTGTTTAAAAAAAAGCACTGTCTGATTTCTTATTCCTGGTACCTAGCACATAGTAAGTATGACCTTACTATGTACTCCTAAGTAAAGGAGGGAAGAAGGTTGCTACATGATAGTTAAGATGCTGTCAACTTCTTGTGCCTAGTGAACTTATATCAGATCCATAACTTAACAGGAACTTCAAGTTTCTTTAACTTGAGGGGAAAACATCACAAGCAACTTCACTGCTCTACACTGTTCATGTATCATGTTCAGCACACCATGAGGTAAACTCTACATCACTTGTACTATGTCACAGGTTGAGCAAGACAAAACAAATCCTTACAGCTCTTGCACAGAGGGTCTACTGTATGAAGGAATTTCTTTTGCTTTGAAAATACTCACTGCATTATCCAGATAATTAAACATGCATGAATGATACCAAATGAAATAATTTAAGAAGGAATGCTAAAAAAAAGCACTTATAACAAAACTGACATATTTCTTTACTGACAACATTTTAGTAGGAAAAAAAGTAATACTTTTCCAAGATTTATCAAGAAATAAGAAATTAGGCAAAACAAGATATAAGTTATGCCTAGTTCAAGACACTGTAAGAAAAACAATTAGAGTATTTTAGGCAAAACAAGAGCTAAGTTATGCCTAGTTCCAGACACTGTAAGAAAAACAATTAAGAGTCTTTTACAATAGCTACAATGGCAATTTCTGTTCATTTAACTGAACAATTTTCTTAATTTCTCTAAATCATACGAAAAAAGTATACCTAAGAGGGGTCATTTTAAACTGGATGTCTGAGGTATGATACGAATCAGCAAACTATATAGCTATATAAACTCTGAATAGATTTGAACCTCTATTTCTTGTTCCATCAACTTCAAAAATACTTCTGGATATCAGCATCAACTTAATCTTACCACACCATTACTTTTTCATCAGCGAGGTCAGTAACATTTAAATTTTGTTCTGTAACCATAATTAAGTCTTCCACGCTTTGTCTATAGGATAATTCTAAAAAAATGGAAGCCAATGGTATTTACGTTATTACAATCAACATAGATATTGTTTAATGCAGAGCCCAATGGGGTGCCAACAATACATTTCCTTCTCCATAGGATCAATGTACTACCTGAAGGATGATTTTATTAGTGTCAAGACTTAAATATCTTATCTTAAATCTCTCTTTTTTATTTTTTTTTTGAGGAAGATTAGCCCTGAGCTAACATCTGCCACCAATCCTCCTCGTTTTGCTGAGGAAGACTGGCCCTGAGCTAACATCCATGCCCATCTTCCTCTACTTTATATGTGGGATGCCTACCACAGCATGGCTTGCCAAGTAGTGCCATGTCCGCACCAGGGATATGAACCGGTGAACCCTGGGCCACCGAAGCATAACATGCGCACTTAACCACTGCGCCACTGGGCCAGCCCTCTTCTTTTTATACTCCGTCAATTGCTCAAAACCATCCCCAATTTTAATGCCTTAGTTATACAGTCATCTATTTTCCCTAGAATTTCGAATCACTTCCTACTTTTTTTGTTGAAACAAGATACAAGGATTCTTTACTATATTACTAATTTCTTCCAGCCTTTTATTCACCCTGAGGCATGGAATCCATTCTATTCTTTTTATTGGAAACATTCTTCTTGGAACTCATTGACATTTGTTGTACTTAATTTTTATTTACTTTGTCACATCAAAGTACAAAATAAATCCAAAATAAAAATTGCCTAATAGCGCAAGTAAAAAGAATCTAAATAGTGTTAAGACAATTGGATAACAATCTGGAAAAATATACACTTAGTTTCATATCCCATACTGTGTTACAAAGATAAAGTTCAAATAATCAAAGATCTAATGTAAAATTTGAGTACACAGAAGTAATAAAAGAAAACAAGGGCAAATCCCTTTATAACTTTGATTGGTGAATGCCTTTCTAACCATGACAAACCCCAAAAGCCATAAAAGAAAAATAAATAATCCATAGCAAAAAAATTAAACAAAAAGCCAAAACAAACAGAATCAAATGACAAACTGAAAAAACTATTTGAAGCTGAGAACACAAAGAGGGCTTATTTCTGAGATATAAAAAAAATTCATGGGCGTGATCAGAAAGATGGCATAGTAGGAGGTCCCAGCCCTTCTTCACATATACACACACACACACACACACACACACACGATTTAACAACTACAACTACCTAGGAATGAAAATAGCTCTAGAAGAGCTCTGGAGTACAATTAAGAAGCCACAGCAACCTAGTAGAGCACAAAAAACCAGGATGACCAAATAAAAAAGTGTAGGAAGCATTTTACCTGTGTCATCCTATCCTCTAGGCTCACATAGCTCAACAACAAAAAGGATGCCCTCAGCCACAACTCGTCCCCAAATGAGAGATAAGGAAACCAGGAAGATACCAGCAACCCTTGTCACCAACTACCTCAGCAGCCCTCACAACTACGGTGAACACCAGCAGCCATAACTGCCGAGGACCCTCACAGTCTTTGCTCATGCCTATGTTAATGCCAGCAGACAGAGCTGCCTGGAGCCCATGCCACTGTGCCCCTCCTTGAAGCCAGAGGTGCCACTGCTCCCCCAATTGAACCAGAGCAGCTAGACCCAGCACCACACCTGGTGCCACCACACACTACCCCCCAGTGGCATCCTCTTGCACCCATCAGTGGGTGAAGAGGGCACTGTTCCTCCAAATGTGCAAACACCAACGCAAGTCTACAAGGAACAAGAAAAAACAAGGAAACATGACACCACCAAGGGAACATTATAATTTCCAATAACTGACCCCCCAAAAATGGACATCTATGAACTACCTGACAAAGAATTCAAAATAATTGTTTTACAGAAGCTCAGCAAACTACAAGAGAACAAAGATAAAAAACTCAATGAAATCAGGAAAACAATATATGAATAAAATGAGAAGCTCAATAAAGAGACATCATAAAAAAACCAAAAAGAATTCTAGAGCGTTTAAAATAAGCAATTTTAAAAATGCAATAGAGAGCTTGAACAGCACATTCAATCAAATAGAACAAAGAAACAGTACACTCGAAGACATCATTTGAAATTATCCAGTTAGAGAAGAAAAAAGAACAAAGAGCATGAAGAAAGCCTACAAGATTTATATAACACCATCAAAAGGATCAATATAAGCATTATGGAGTACCAGAGGAGTCAAAACAAAGGGGCAGAAAGCTTACTTAAAGAAAAAAGTGGCTGAAAACTTCACAAATCTTGGTAGGGAAATGGACATCCAGATTCACAAGGCTCAAAGGACCCTAAACAGGACAAAAGGACAAAGAGAGAATTTTGACAATAGTAAGAGAAAAGCACCTTGTCACATAAGGGAACATCCCCTCCCATAAATTATTTGCAGGTTTCTCAGCAGAAACCTTGCAGGCCAGGAGAGAGTGGGATGATACATTCAAAATTCTGAAAGAAAAAAGTGCAAACCAAGAATACTATGCTCAGCAAAACTATCATTTAAAAAATGAAGAAGAGGGGCTGGCCCAGTGGCACAGTGGTTAAGTTCACACATTCTGCTTCGGTGGCCCAGGGTTTGCCGGTTCGGATCCTGGATGCGGACCTATGCCACTGCTTGTCAAGCCATGCTGTGGCAGGCATTCCACATATGAAAAGTAGAGGAAGATGGGCATGGATGTTAGCTCAGGGCCAGTCTTCCTCAGCAAAAAGAGGAGGATTGGCAGTAGTTAGCTCAGGGCTAATCTTCCTCAAAAAAAAAAAAAAGGCACAGAGTGACTAAATGGATAAAAAAACAAGATTCATTGATATACTGTCTGTGAGAGACTGACTTTAGATTTAAGGATATACATAGGCTGAAAGTAAAGGGATGAAAAGATATAAAAATAATAACCAAAAGAAAGCAGAGGTGGTTATACTTATACCAGACAAAATAGACTTTAAATCAAAACTGTCTCTAGAGACAAAGAAGTTTGTTATGTAATGCTAAAGAGTCAATTCAACAGGAAGATATAACAAACATAAATACATATGCACCCAATTTCAGAACACCTAAATGTATAAAGCAAATATCAACAGATCTGAAGGAAGAAATTGACAAAAATACAATAACAGTAGGAAACTTCAATACTGCACTTTCAATAATGGACAGAACATCCAGAAAGAAAATCAAAAAAGAAACAGCTGACTTGAACATCACTATAGATCTAAGATCACTACAGATCTAAGATCAGACATATACAGAATTTTCCAACCAAGAACAAAATATGCATTCTTCTCAAGCACACATGGAACATTCTCCAGGATGGATCATATGTTAGATCACAAAAAATGTCTTAACAAATTTAAGATAGAAATCATTCCAAGTATCTTTTCGGACCACAGTGGAGAGAAACTAGAAATTAATAAAAAGTAAGAAAGGAGGAAAATTCACAAATATGTGGAAACTAAACAACAACACACTCTTGAACAATCATTGTAAAAAAAAAAAAAGGGGACTATAAAAAGTATCTCAAGACAAATGAAAATCATAACACAATGGACCAAAACTAATGGGATGCACCAAAAGCAATACTAACAGGGAATTTTACAGTGATAAACACCTAAGTAGAAAAAAGAAATATCCCAAATAACCTAACTTTACATAACAAAGGACTAGAAAAAACGGAACAAACTAAGCCCCAAATCAGCAGAAGCAAGGAAATAATAAGAAGAAGAACAGAAATAAATCAAATTGTGAATAGAAAAACAATAAGAAAACACCAACAAAACACAGTTGGTTTCTTGGGAAGATAAACAAAATTGACAAACTCTTAGCTAGACTAAGAAAAAGAGAGAATATTCAAATAAATAAAATCAGAAATTAAAAGGAGACATTACAATGGATGTCTCAGGAATAAAAAGAATCATAAGAGACTATTATGAACAATTATACACCAACAAATTCAGAAATAAAAAGGATCATAAGAGACCATTATGAACAATTATACACCAACAAATTGGATAACCTAGAGGAAATGGATAAATTCTTAGAAACAGTAAACCTATCAAAACTGAAGAAAGATGAAATAGCCTGAACATGCCAATAACAAATAAGGAGATTGAATCAGTAATTAAAAACTGCCCAACAAAGAAAAGCCCAGGACCAGACGGCTTCATGGATGAATTCTGCCAAACATTCAAAGAAGGATTAATATCAATCCTTCTTAAATTCTTCGAAAATACAGACGAAGAGGGAACACATAAACTCATTTTATGAGGCCAGCAGCACTCTGACACAAAAGCCAGACAAAGACACCAAAAGAAAAGAAAACTACAGGCCAATATCCCTGATGAAGATGAATGTAAAAGTCCTCAATAAAATTCTAGCAAACCAAATTCAACAGCACACTAAAAGAATCATAGACCATGACCAAGTGGAATTTATCCCTGGGCTGCAAGGATGGTCCAACAATCCTTGGTCCAAGAATGGTGCAAATCAATCAGTGTGACACACCACATTAACAGAATGAAAGAAAAAAACCACATGGCCATCTCAATAGATGCAGAAAAAGCATTTGACAAAATCCAACATCTAGTCATGATAAGAAATCTCAACAAAACAGGTATACAAGGAACTTATCTCAACACATACAGGCCATATATAAAAAGTCCACAGTGGATATGATAATCAATCCAGTGTGAGCCAAGGGTGCCCATTCTCACAGTACTAGAACTCCCAGCCAGAGCAATTAGACAAAAAAAAGAAATAAAAGACATCCAAATCAGAAAGGAAGAAGTAAAATTATCTTTGTTTGAAGCTGACAATCAGATATGTAGAAAACCCTAAGGATTCAACAAAAAAACTGTTAGAACTAATACATGTATTCAGTAAAGTTGCAGGATACAAAATCAATGTACAAAAATTAGCCACATTTCTATACACAAACAACAAACTATCCAAAAACAAATTAAGAGAACAATCCCAGTGTGGTAACATCTTCATCATGGTGGAGTGAGCTGTTCCTTAAGTCTCTCCCCACTAAGATACTACCAGAAGGACATTCAATAACCAACAGAGGATACCCACTCAGCACAACAGAACGTCTACACCACCTACGCAGCCATACGTCTGAAGGTGCAGGTACTGGATCCCCACAAAGCAGTGGAAAGAGGTGAGTAGATCTCCTCCTCCAAAGTGGTAGAAATCTAGGTTGCAGGTTGACATGCAGCAGCTGGTGTGCAACTGTGGGAGGAGGTGAGGAGAAGGCAGGCCTCCGTGTGAACACTTTTGCTTTTGGATCTGTATGCTAGGCCAGAGGAATGCTCCACACTGAGGCAGCTTGGTCACCATGTGGGCAGACCCACCAAGCCCAGCAGCCCAGGCACTGGTGAGTGCAAAGCCAGCTCGTGTGTGCATGAACAAGGGTGCTCCTCCACTCCCCTTCCCTGCACATGGCACACCAACTTCGCTGGTCAGCCAGGGTAGTGGACCCATGCCAGAATGCCTGCACCTGTGTGTGTGATCCGCCAGGCAGTGGCAGCCAGTGGGCTGACACAGACAGATCCTATCAGCACAGCTTCCAGCAGACAGGCACAACTTCCAGTAGATGTGGCAGGTTCAAAAAACACACCTCCTGCCCCCGCCAAGGGTGGCAGGTGGAATTTGCAACCAGATATTACCACTATGCAGCAGCAAAGGTATACTTTGTCAAACACCATGAAGAAATACATTAACACTCCAGATCAGGTGCAAAATGACAAGGTTCCAGAAACCAATCCTGAAGTCACAGAAATTTACAATCCAAGTGACAGAGAATTCAAAATAGTTATCATAAAGAAACTCAACAAGTTATAAGAAAACTCAAAAGGCAGTTCAATGAATTCAGGAATAAAATTAAGGAGTACAAGGAATTCTTCACGAAAGAGACTGAAACTCAAAAAAAAAAAAAACAGAAATGCTGGAGATGAACACAATGAATGAGCTAAAAAACAATATAGAAACCTTAAAAAACAGAGCTACATTATGGAAGATAGAATTAGTAATTTAGAGAACAGAAATATAGGAAGGCTTCAGGTGGAGGAGAGAGAATTAAGACTTGAAAAAAATGAAGATATGCTCCAAGAAGTATCAGACTCAATTAGAAAATGAAACATAAGGATTACAGGCATTCCAGAGGGAAAAGGGAGAGAGAAAGGAGCAGAGAGTTTGTTCAAAGAAATAATAGCTGAGAACTTCTCAAACCTGGGGAAGGAACTGGTGTTACATGTAAATGAAACTAACAGAACTCCTAATTACATTAATGCAAAAAGACCCTCTCCAGGTATATATTAGTAAAACTGGCAAAAGTCAATGACAAAGAAAAAATATCAAGGGCAGCAAAGCAAAAGAGATTAATCTACAAAGGAACCCCTATCAGGCTTTCAGCAGACTTCTCAGCAGAAACTTTACAGGCTAGGAGACAGCAGAATGATATATTCAAAACACTAAAAGACAAAAACTTTCAGCTAAGCATATTTTATCCAGCGAAACTATCCTTCAGATACAATGGAGAAATAAAAATTTTCCCAGATAAACAAAAGCTGAGGGAATTCATTGCTACTAGACTCCCCCTACAGGAAATCATCAAGAATAGCCTCACCCCTGAAACAAAAAGGAAAAGGTTTACAAAGCCTTGAGCAAGGAGATAAATAGATAAAATCAGAAAATTGCAGCTCTCTATCAGAACAGGTTAGCAAACACTTAATTATAACAGTAAAGATAAGGGAGAGGAAAGCATAAAAAATAATTATAAACACTTCATTTTAATCATAAACTTATAATACAAAATGAAGTAAGTTGTGACAACAATAATTTAGACAGGGAAGAGGAAAGGGATGGAACATGCTTAGGCTAATGGAAATAAGAGGCTATCAGAAAACAGACTATCTCATCTACGAGATCTTTTATACAAACCTCATGGTAACCACTAGACAAAAAATCAGAACAGAGATACAAATCATAACTAAAGAGAAAACTGAGAAAACCATTACAGAAAATCACCAAACTGAAATGGCAGTTGGAAATACATGGGAAGAGAAACAAGAGAAATACAGAACAACCAGAAAACAAGAGATAAAATGACAGTATTAAGCTCTCATATATTAATAATCATCTAAATGTAAATGGATTGACTTCGCCAACGAAAAGAAAGAGTGGCTGGATGGATTAAAAAACAAGACCCAACAACATGCTACCTGCAGGAAACACATCTCAGCTCTAAAGACAAAACACAGGCTCACAGTGAAGGGATGAAAATACTCGAAGCAAACAGCAAACAAAAGAAAGCAGGTGTTGCCATACTTACATCAGACAATGTAGACTTCAAGATAAAAATGACAATGAGAGACAAAGAGGAACACCGTACAATGATAAAATGGACATTCCACCAAGAGGACATAATACTTATAAATATATATGCACCTAACATAGGAGCACCAAAGCACATAAAGCAACTATTAACAGACCTAAAGGCAGAAATTGACAGCAACACAATAATAACAGGGGAACTCAACACCCCGCTTACATCAATGGATAGATCATCCAGACAGAAAGTCAACAAGGAAATAGTGGAATTAAATGAAAAACTAGACCAGATTGACTTAATAGATATAGAAATAGAACATTCCATCAAAAAACAGCAAAATACACATTCTTCTCAAGTCCACATGGAACATTCTCAAAGACAGACCATATGTTCGGAAACAAGGTAAGCCTCAATAAATTTAAGAAAATTAAAATCATACCAAGCATCTCTTCTGACCATAATGCTATGAAACTAGAAATCAACTACAAAAAGCAGCTGAGAGAGTCACAAATATGTGGACACTAAACAACATGCCACTGACAACCAATGGATTAAGGAAGAAAGCAAAGGAGAAATTAAAAATATCTGGAGAAAATAAAAATGAAAATACATCATACTAACTCTTATGGGATGCAATAAAAGTAGTTTTAACAGGGAAACAGAGCAATACAGGCTTAGCTCAACAAACAAGAAAAATCTCAAATAATCTTAAACTACACCTAAAAGAACTAGAAAAAGAACAAACAAATCCCAAAGTCAGAAGAAGGAGGGAAATAATAAAAATTAGAGCAGAAATCAATGAAATTGAAACCAAAAAACAACAGAAAGGATCAATGAACTGAGAGCTGGTTCTTTGAGAAGATAAACAAAATTGACAAACCCTTGGGCAGACTCACTATGGAAAAAAGAAAAAGGCTCAAATAAATAAAATTATAAATGAAAGAGACGAAATTACAACAGATATCACAGAAACACAAAGGATTATAAGAGAATACTATGAAAAACTGTATGCCAGGGGCTGGCCCCGAGGCCGGGTGGTTGGGTTCGTGCGCTCCGCTGCAGGCGGCCCAGTGTTTCGTTGGTTCGAGTGCTGGGCGCAGACATGGCGCTGCTCATGGAACCATGCTGGGGCAGCGTCCCACGTGCCACAACTGGAGGGACCCACAACGAAGAATATGCAGCTATGTACTGGGGGGCTTTGGGGAGAAAAAGGAAAAAAAAAAAATCTTTTTTAAAAAAAAACAAAAAACTGTATGCCAACAAACTGGATAGCCTAGAAAAAAGGAATAAATTCTTAGATTCATATAACCCCCTAAAACTGAATCAAGAAAAAATAGAGAATTTGAATAGACCGATCACAAATAAAAAGATTGAAACAGTAATCAAAAACCTTACAAAAAACAAAACCCAGGACCAAATGGCTTCTCTGGAGAATTCTACCAAACATTCACAGAAGATTTAATACCTATCCTTCTCAAACTATTCCAAAAAACTGAAGAAGACAGAATGCTTCCTAACTCATTCTATGAGGCCAACATCACTCTGATCCCAAAACCAGACAAGGACAACACAAAGAAGGAAAATTAATGGCCAATATCACTGATGAACATGGCTGAAAAAATCCTCAACAAAATATTGGCAAACCAAACACAGCAATACATTAAAAGGATCATATACTATAATCAAGTGGGATTTATACCAGGGATGCAGGCATGGTTCAACCTCCACAAATCAATCAATGTGATACACCACATTAACAAAATGAGGAATAAAAACCACATGATCATCACAATAGATGGAGAGAAAGCATTTGACAAGATCCAACATCCATTCATGATAAATAAATGGATCTCAATAAAATGGGTATAAAGGGAAAGTACTTCAAGAAAATAAAGGCCATATACAACAAACCCACAGCCAACATCATACTCAACAGGGAAAAACTGAAAGTCATCCCTCTGAGAACAGGAACAAGGCAAGGGGGCCCACTCTCACCACTCTTATTCAATATAGTACTGGAAGTTTTGGCCAGAGCAATTAGGCAAGAAAAAGAAATAAAAGGTATGCAAATTGGAAAGGAAGAAGTGAAACTCTCGCTGTTTGCAGACAACATGATTCTATATTTAGAGAAAACTCTAAGGAATCCATCAGAAAACTATTAGAAATAACCAAGAAATACAGCAAAGTTTCAGGACACAAAATCAACTTACAAAAATCAGTTGCATTTCTATACTCTAATAACAAACTAGCAGAAAGAGAACTCAAGAATACAATCCCATAAACAATGCAAGAAAAAGAATAAAATATCTAGGAATAAATTTAACCACAGAGGTGAAATACTTATACACTGAAAACTATGAGACATCATTGAAAGAAACTGAAGATGACATAGAGAAATGGAAAGATATTCCATGCACACGGATTGGAAGAATAAACATAGTTAAAATGTCCATACTACCTAAACGTATCCACAGATTCAATGCAATCCCAGTCAGAATCCCAATGACATTCTCCATGGAAAGAGAACAAAGAATCCTAAAATTAATACAAAACCAAAGACCCTGAATAGCCAAAGCAATCCTGAGAAAAAAGAACAGAGCTGGAGGCATCACAATCCCTAACTTCAAAATGTACACAAAACAGCATGCTACTGGTACAAAAACAGACACATAGATCAATGGAAGAGAACTGAAAGCCCAGAAATAAAACCACACATCTATGGACAGCTAATCTTCAACAAAGGAGCCAAGAACATACAATGGAGAAAGGAAAGTCTCTTCAATAAATGGTGCTGGGAAAACTGAACAGCCACATGCAAAAGAATGAAAATAAACCATACACAAAAATTAATACAAAATGGATTAAAGACTTGGAGGTTAAGACCTGAAACCATCAAACTCCTAGAAGAAAATATAGGCAGTACACTCTTTGACATCAGTCTTAGCAGCATCCTTCAAATACCATGTCTACTCAGGCATGGGAAACAAAAGAAAAAATAAATGGACCACATCATACTAAAGAGCTTCTGCAAGGCAAAGGAAACCAGGAACAAAATGAAAAAACAATTCACCAACTGGGAGAAAATATTTGCAAATATATATCCAACAAGCAGTTAATTTCCAAAATATATAAAGAGCTCATACAACTCAACAACAACAAACAACGCGATCAAAAACTGGGCAGAGGATATGAACAGATATTTTTCCAAAGAATATATACAGTTGGCCAACAGGTACATGAAAAGATGTTCAACATCACTAATCATTAGGGAAATGCAAATCAAAACTACAATGAGATATCACTTTACACTTGTTAGAATGGCTATAATTACCAAGACAAAACATAACACATGTTGGAGAGGATGTGGAGAAAAGGGAACCCTCTTACATTCCTGGTGGGAATGCAAACTGGTGAAGTCACTATGTAAAACAGTATGGAGATTTCTCAAAAAATTAAAAATAGAAGTACCATATGATCCAGCTATCCCATTAGGGGGTATTTATCCAAAGAACTTGAAATCAACAATTCAAAGAGACTTATGTACCCCTATGTTCACTGCAGCATTATTCACAACAGCCAAGATATGGAAGCAACCCAAGTGCCCATTGACTGATGACTGAATAAAGATGTAGTATATATATACAATGGAATACTACTCAGCCATTAAAAAAAGACAAAATTTTCCCATTTGCAACAACATGGATGGACCTTGAGGGTATTATGTTAAGCAAAATAAGCCAGACAGAGAAAGACAAACACTACACAATTTCACTCATGTGGAAGATAAACAAACACTTAGACAAAGAGAACAGATTAGTGGTTGCCAGAGGGGATGGGGGCTGGGAGTTGGGTGAAAGGGGTAAAGGGGCACCTATATATGGTGATGGATAAATTAGACTATTGGTGGTGACCATGATGCAGTCTATACAGAAACTGATAAAGAATGTACACCTGAAATTTCACAATGTTATAAACCATTACGACCTCAATAAAACAATTTTTTAAAACAGAAAAAGAAAATCCTAAGAATAAAATATTTAGGAATAAATGTAATCAAAGTGGTAAAAGACTTGTACACCAAATATTATAAAAAATTGATGAAGAAAATTTAAAAAGACAGATACATGGAAAGACATCTTATGTTCATGGATGGAAGAATTAATGTTGTTTAAATGTCCATATTGCCCAAAGTGATCTACAGATTCAATGTAATCACTATCAAAATCACAACAGCAATCTCTACAGAAATAGACAATGCAATCCTAAAATCCATATGGAAACACGGAAGACCCTGAAGAGCCAGAGCAATCTTGAGGAAGATAAACAGCTGGAGGTATCATGCTTCCTGATTTCAAAACACATTTCAAAGCTACAGTAATCAAAACAGTATGGTACTGGCATAAAAATAGATATATTGACCAATGGAACAGAATAAACAGCCCAGAAACAAATGCATCCATCTATGGCCAACTGATCTTCGACCACGGTGCCCAGAATAAATAATGGGGAAAGGATAGTCTTCAACAAATGGTGTTGGAAAAACTGGATATCGAAATGCAGAAGAATGAAACTAGACCCTTATCTCACACCATATACAAATCTCATACCACATACAAAAATCAATTCAAAATGGATTAAAGACTTAAATATAAGAGCTGAAACTGTAAAACTACTAAAAGAAAACACAGGAAAAGAGCTTCTTGACATTAATCTGGGCAATGATCTTTTTGGATATGACACCAAAAGCACAGGCAACAAAAGCAGAAATAGACAAACGAGATTGCACAGAACTAAAAGGCTTCTGCACAGCAAAGAAAATAATCAAGAGTGAAAAGCCAACCTACAGAATGGGAGAAACATTCTCAAACCATATATATGATTAATGGTTAATATCCAACATATACCAAAAACACACACTCAACAGCAAAAAACCCAAATAATCCAATTAAAAAATGGGCTGAGGAACTGAATAGACATTTCTCAAAAGAAGACATACAAATGGGCAACAGATATATAAAAACGTGCTCAACCTCACTAATCATCAGGGAAATGCAAATCAAACCCAAAACGAGGTATTCTCCTCACACCTATTAGAACGGCTATGAACAAAAAACAAGAGACAACAGAGGTGGTGAGGATGTGGAGAAAAGGGAACCCTTATACTACCTTAATTAGACTAAAGGAAGAAAATTCATCATCTGCTTAAACAAATTCACACTATGGTGTGAATTACGTGGTAAAGGGAGTGGCCATCAGAATCCTTCCGTTGTAAAAATAGATTTTGCTCTGTCATTAATGTTATCTTTAGGGTGATACTTTGAAATCATGTGACTATCTTCTCCCCCAACAATCTTTATTTTACTCTTTTTCTCGTTTTATTTTTTGTCTTCCTCACTGGAACATAAGCTCCACAAGGGCAGAGATTTTTGTCCTTTTTATTCATTGCTGTATCCCCAGTGCTTAGAACAGTGCTTGGCACATAGATCTTCAATAAATATTCAGTGAATGAATCATTGTTAGTTGTATACCTCTGTATTCTCTATGAGACCAGGAACAACATAAAGGCAAAAGTGATGTTTTCTTCATTTTTATATTTGCAGAAAATAAGCACAGTACTTAGCAAATAATAATGACTAAATTAATGCTATTTTATTTTAATTTTTACAGACTATGGTAAATCAGTCATAATATATAGGACTGACTTCTTTTCCTCATCTATAAAGCGTCAAAAATAATATATATCTAATTACATTACTGTAAGAATAATGAAAGTTATTTTAATATTTCTTTTTAAAATGAAAGATGAAGCAAAAATCCTAATTTGAAATTCAAAGTTTTCAGGAAAAATCATTAAATAATGTATTATATGACATATGAATTTTTGTCTGCTTTGCTAGCTTACATGTTTAATGATGTTTTAGTGATACAATGCTAAAATACCGAACTACTTTTTAAGCAATACTAAGTTACTTTACCTGTAGTGCTTTTAATGTTTCCTTCAATCCTTCTATTTCTTTTTCTTTTATTTCTGTAGCAAGTTGATATTTTCCCTTAATTAAAAAACTATTTCAGTATCTTCCAATGTAAATGACATTATTCATGGGGAAAATATAAAGGCTCAAGGAGCAAAATCTCAACTTTAAACCCAAAACTTCACAGGCTTTAAACCTGTATCTGCACTACAACATACATTTCTAATGACTTCAAAATATCATAAAATTACAATAAGACCTATATAAGATCACAAATATCATGAAATGGGAATTATTACAACAACAAATCATTTTATCAGTAGAGCATTCCTGATAACTTACAGACACAATATAATTATTTAATTCATATAGCAAGAATAAATACATTCTAATTAGTAACATATAAGTACATTTGTCTTATAAATACATGGGAGAATTTTTTAAAGTCTTTTGCTAAAAATAAAAAACTATAAATTATTAATATTCTAAATGATATGTCCTTTAATATAATAAAACCATGTATTAACTATGAAATACTAGAGAAAATATTTAATGCAGATGAATTTCTAGGATTGTTTGGAGTTGTGTCCTTTTCCAGTCTGTCTACATCCAGATGCAAATCATTTTAATGTTTTTTAAAGAAGGTAATTACATTGAAAAAGCACTAATAATATATTATACTTGATAGAAACATTGCAGTAAAATGGAAAGAGCATTAACTTGGGGGCTGACGAGATGTGAGTTCTAGTCCTAACTGTGCCTCTTCAAAATGGGAGCTTCAGCAAGTCATTTAATCTTACTAGGCCTCAGTATTCTCAAGTGTAAACTAACAGAGGTCAAGTAACATAATTCCCTTGAGTCCTTTCTGCTTCTAAGATTTTAAGCAAGTAACAACCTTCCTTAGTTTATTACTAATGCTCCTTTCCATTATGGTGAAGAATTGATAATTAAACGCATTTAACAATACTTTAAATTATTAAAAAATTAATAAATACCTTTTCTTCTTCCAAGGTACACATCTTCATTTGCAACTGATAAACAATTTTAAAAATTAAAATACAGGTAAGTAAACTGTTAACAGTGATTTAAACTGGTCAGTGAAACTATAGAAATATTTTACATTCTATATTGTTTTAACTTAAGACAATATGAATATGCTTTTACATTGAGAAGATAATAAAAGATATAAAAGGGGGAGGGGAAGCCAGTCACCAAAGGAAATGAACAATTTAATCACACTGATTAGAGATACCAATCATCCCTGAAAATTTAGTTTTTCTCTCCAGAAGTTTTTTTCTTAAATGTTTCAATATTTTGCCATCTACTCACAAATAATAACATGTAACATTTTCTGCAGGCATACTTTTATAAAAAAAAAAATATCATTTGTATTTGCACTGACTGTATTTTCTGAAATTAAAAAAAAATCCGGGGCTGGCCCAGTGGCGCAGCAGTTAAGTGCACACATTTTGCTTCAGCGGCCCGGGGTTCGCCGGTTCGGATCCCGGGTGCAGACATGGCACCGCTTGGCAAGCCATGCTATGACAGGCATCCCACATATAAAGTAGAGGAAGATGGGCACAGATGTTAGCTCAGGGCCAATCTTCCTCAGCAAAAAGTGGAGGATTGGCAGCAGTTAGCTCAGGGCTAATCTTCCTTAAAAATCCATGTGGCAGTCTAAGAAATAAATAATGACATTTTACAACAGAAAAACAAAAGTGAACATGCCAAAGAAGCTAATTAAATATTCCAAGCAACGCAAGCATACTAGGCAAAGCTGTCAGGAAATAACATTTTTCTTTGGAACCTCTCTATCTCATTTTCCATATTCCTCACTTACATTCAAGAATCCTTTCTTTAAAAAAAACAATGGGCCAGCCCCAGTGGCCTAGTGGTTAAGCTCAGTGTGTTCTTCTTCAGGAGCCCGGTTTCAGTTCCCAGGTGTGGACCTACACCACTCATCTGTCAGTAGCCATGCTGTCACAGTGGCTCACATACAAAAAGAGGAAAATTGGCAACAGATGTTAGTTCTGGGTGAATCTTCCTCCGCAAGAAAAAAAAAGAAAGAAAGAAAACAAAAAAAAGCAAGGAAAAAAAGGACCCAAGCACTTTCTCCTCTACCCTTCAGATACCTAAATATTCTTACCTTTCCCAAAGTCCCTTGTGATAACAGAAACACAGACTTGGTCTCTCCTAGAGAATACTAGGCTGTATATTTGGATTCTGCTTCCTTACCCTTCAATTAAAACTCCCATTACTTTGGTGAGGCCAATCTCAGACTAAAAGAAATAAATTTTATCATCTGCTTAAACAAAACGGTGTGAATTACCAATAACCCTAACCCACCAGTGATTTATATTATATAGGTTTATTTCTTTTTATGCATTTCTCTTTCTAAATACACACACCTGTATGGAGATGAAGACAAAAAAGAGGGAAGGAAAAAGGAAGAAAAAATGGTGATGTTGAGATGACCACAGGGAAAACATTTCTAGAGGACATGTTCCATGAGCACACTTCTTACACTTACATTTTCTAACTAGGACTGATGAAAAATTTGAGGTAGTAAAGAACAGCTATAGAATTTAAAATAACTGAAGGAGCTGCTATTCATTTCTTTAACATCTTTTTCTTTTCTATTTTCTACTATTTCTTCATTGCTGACAGTATTTATGGAGGCTTCACTGCATGATAATCGCATCTCCTCATCCTTCACATCTCCCTACTTGCCTCTCAGCTTTTCATCAGTGTTATAATTCTGGCATGGGTAAAGGAGTAATGTGGAAAAGATTAAGATCCTAGGTACTCTTATCAAAGAGAGACGGGGAGAAGATAAAGAAAGAACAAGAACACACACATCACTAACCTGATTTATTTAGGACAGACAAAAACACACCTCCAAGAACATAGTTTTTTGTATTTCTCTCCTTAACTAACTCATTCTACATTACACTTTTTTTATGAGTTGTGATTCAAAATAACTTTATTCATTTCCTGCTTCCAATAATATCCTTTTCGTCTTCAGTGAGTAGAGAGAACAACTTATAATATTCATTGCGGGGGGGGGGGGGGGATGTGCAGTATTTAAAACCGCAGTGTTTGTCTATCCTTATGAAATTACCTGCTTTTTAAAAACTGTCATTGCTTCTTTGTGTTGCTTTGCTAATGTTTCCTTTTGATTCCGAAGAGTTTCCTATTTTAAAAATTATGAAAAGTTAAAACATAAATTCTAGCAACTCTTTTAAATTTTAATTAACAATTTAAACAAAAATTAAACATATTTGTATATATTATTTTATGCTCTTGAAATGCAACTTTAAACCAATTTTATGAGTTTTTAACTGTCACGGAATTAGCATACAATAAAATTGCTCCCAGTTGCTTATTCATGATAAAATACATTGCTTTTTAAATTTTTAAACTCTGAACATAGATTGCTCCAAAGTTTTCTTCAAGAAAATATCTTTCATCAAAGGTATTAAAATGAACAATCCTAGTACACAAGCAGACTATTCTTAGTTACCAAAGAAACCTATTTTATTATCTAAGCACAAATGTTCACACGGCAACATATGATTCTTTAAATTCACCGAAATAATTTTTATGAAACCAAAACTACCAAAGGTCACTCTTGAAAAAAAATACATGATTCCATTTCTTTTTTTTCTCCCTGCTCCCCATTTTCGGTAGAAGTTGTATGTTCTGTCCTTTAGATTCAGGACGATCTTAAATTTTTTCTTCTATTTTTATCAAATAATTCTATAATTTTAAAAAATAGATCTAAAAGTGGCAAAAACTTTCCAAATGTTTGTTTTTGACTCTCTGTTTCTAAATATACATTGATTTATCAATTTAAAAAATTTACCTACTGACCTTCTATTATGATAGCTGGGAATTTAGCTTTCTTGTACAACCATTACCCTGCAACTCCTCCCTCTATTTTTCCAACAAAGTGATATAAAAATTGTGGCTTAAATATATAGTCAGTATTTATACTATTATGACTATGCAATTTTTATTCAGTGCTGAGCCATACAGTATACCATGACTACATTTCTATTCTCAAAGTTTTATTTTTCCTGAAGTTAGCAATTACTTTAAAATACTATCATTCCCACAGCTAATTTTAAAAAATAATAATGCCAGTTCCCAGATCTGTATCAACTGGCTCATATTCTCAGAGGAAAAAAAAATTGAATGGAAAAGGCAAGGTGAGAAGATCCCAAGAATGGCTGAGGGAATCCCAAACTGTACAGGAAACTAGACAGATTTAGAAAAGCTGTAGATGTTGGACAAAATCCTTCAGAGGCGATTGTCCAAAGTTTTTCCTGTGAAAATAAATTCGACCTAATCCACTCCTGTAAGCAAGGAAAAGAATAAGTTTATTGGAGACCTCAGGGATAGGTTCTCTGAAGACTAGATTCTGAAGGTACATGTAACCTCCAGCTCTCTCCTCACTTTCTGTGAACAGCCTTAAATCCAGAAATAGAAGCTTTACTACGCAACAGAAACTGGCATGAGAAATAGCCAAATCTTCAAAAAGACTTAGAACAAAGGCAGAATAAATGGATGGCCTTATAGATCAAACTTAATGCTCCCAACTGCAGTCATCAAGCACCGGAGGAGTGAGTGTCTTGGTAAAGGTACTTGTAGACGCTTATTATAAGCAGAACTGCAGTCCAAAGCCTAATACAGAAAGGATGAGTCCTACCCTTTATCAGTCTTCAAATACTGTTCTCCCCCAGTCAAGAAACTCAACTGGGTGAAGATAAAGATTTGTTCAAGACATCAAAGTCATAAGTAAAATAACCATTGCCCCAGTTCTTTGTAATAGTGAGTCCAAATACTATTTTATCTTCAGTGCTACCTGACTCTACAGATTTTACCACTATAAATATGTGTTCTGCTTTCTATACTGTCCCTTTAGATCAAGTTAGTTTCACCTGTTTGTTTTGTCCTGGGATAGTCAACAATTTACCTGGAGAGTCAGGGCTCAGGGGTTTACTGAGGAACCTTAAGGACCTTAAATTTCCCTGTAACTCTACCCTTATACAATACGTGGGCAAGTTTTTGCTATGTTCTAAAGATGAGGAGAGCTCTAAGACTGACTCCAGTCATCCACTTACTGTTTTAGCTCAGAAAGGGCATGAAAATTCCAAAGAAAATTTAGAATTTTGTCATAATAAAGTACATTATTTAGGGTATGATGTATCCCAAGGAGGTAAATCTATCATTCCTGATAAATAATAAGCCATTCAATACTTTCCAAGGCTGGTTACTAAGAGACAATTAAGAAATTTTCTGGATTTCACTGGCTACTGCAGACATTGAGTTCCAAACATCTCCAAAATTGATACATCTCTATATAATTTAAGTCCTCAATAATGGAACCTCTCCCTTAGGAACTTAAACATGAACACGAATTTTTTATTTAAAAGTAACTGTTCAATAGTCACCCCCCTCTCCCCCCCCCCCCCACCCCGCCACTGAGGCCTTTCTAATTGTCATAAAACTTTCTATTTGTGTCTCAACAATGTTGGCAAGCCCTTAATACTCTAACACAACACCAAAGCTATCATCAGGGTCCAGCTCTTACTACAATCTCCCCTGGACCCAGGGCAAAAGCCTACTCCTTATCTAAGGACAATATTAGCTGTAGCCAAACTAGTAGAGGCCTCTATTGCCTTGGTTTAAGGGTCTGATGGTTCTGTATAACGTACAATCCTTGTTGCTTAATGAAAACACATTTTCAGCAAGCAGGCTTACCTCCTATGAACTTTTATTACTTTCTCTCTTATGTATTCCTACTCAGTGCTATACTTTAAAGCCTGCTACTCTTTCCCCATTACCCAAAGAAAGGGAATTCTATGAGATCTAGCCTCTGCCAAGCAATGACTCTGCCTCAAACAGATCTATGAGAAACTCCATCTGGAAAATCTGTTTAATCTTGCTTGTTGACAGATCATTTTTTGAAACTGAAATGGGGAAATATCAGGCAGAATACACTGCAACAGTCTCAAACAACTCCTAAAATAGGACTCCTTACCAGAGGTAAAATCAGCCCAGATGACAGAACTTATCCCACTTAGCAGAGCTTGCCAATTGTCAAGAGAAAAGACAGTTAATATAACACTAATATCAGGATATGCCTTTTGGAGTAGTCCATGATTCTGGAATATTGTAGAAACAATGAAGGTTTCCAACCTCAGTAGGAATCCCAATGTAAAACGGCCAACCGTTTTAAGTGCTCTAATGCTTCCTAAGGAGGTAGCTGTCATAAAGCCATACTAAAAGGGATAACATGAAGGCTAAAGGAAATGTCCTCATTTATCTTTATGACACATGGGCAGCTCTCAGTCAGGACCTGGCCCTTATGATACTCCAAAAAGCCAAATCTTTGTAGAGATTTCAAAATGCTATTTTGGAATACCCATGACTGGCTTCAGAATTTGAAAAAAATACATGATTGCAAATTACAAAATAATCTCTGGCATTTTTAGGAGAGACAATTTGTGGCACCAGAGAACCTCAATGGAACTTCGCAAAAATTTTTACAAGAAACTGCCCATCAGAGCAAGGACACACTAAAATTCTACTAGCATTGGCGAGAAAATTCTTCTAGGACTGCTGAACATGTCTCTGGGACACGTCTCATTTGTCTCCAGCACAATCCTGGTAAAAACTGTTATCCTTGGAAACCCAAGCTTCAGGATCCCATTGAACATGTCCAAATGGATTTCCTAAAATTAACCCATGCAGTGGGTTCTGAATGTGTTCTGACCATTGCTTGCTACTTCTCTGGGTGGACTGAAACTTTTTCTTGCCAGAGAGCTACAATTATGAGAGTAGAAAAAATAACTTGATTTTGTGTTCCCAACCTACGCATCTCCAGTGACAGAGGCACTCATTTTACTGAGACTGCTATTAGAGAACTTTGCAAAGCCTTGTCATTTATTTAGAAATGTCATTGCCCCCATCATCTTCAATCTTGAGGAAAAACAGAGCTAATAGAATATTAAATCTGACACTTTTTTCTTTTATTATGATAGTTTACAACCTTGTGAAATTTCAGTTGTATATTATTGTTAGTCACGTTGTAGGTACACCACTTCACCCTTTGTGCCCTCCCCCAAACCCCTTTCCCCTGGTAACCACCAATCAGTTCTCTTTGTCTATATGTTATCTTCCACCTATGAGTTGAGTCATACAGAGTTCGTCTTTCTCTATCTGGCTTATTTCACTTAACATAATACCCTCAGGGTCCATCCATGTTGTTGTGAATGAGACGATTTTGTCCTTTTTATGGCTGACTAGTATTCCATTGTATATATATACCATATCTTCTTTATCCAATCATCAGTTGCTGGGCACTTAGGTTGCTTCCACGTCTTGGCTATTGTAAATAATGCTGCAATGAACACAGGGGTGCATGGGACTTTTGGAATTGCTGATTTCAGGTTCTTAGGATAGATACCCAGTAGTGGGATGGCTGGGTCATAAGGTATTTCTATTTTTAATTTTTTGAGAAATCTCCATACTGTTTTCCATAGTGGATGCACCAGTTTGCACTCCCACCAACAGTGTATGACGGTTCCTTTTTCTCCACAATCTCTCCAACATTTGTCACTTTTGGTTTTGGATATTTTTGCCATTCTAACAGGTGTAAGGTGATATCTTAGTGTAGTTTTGATTTGCATTTCCCTGACGATTAGTGATGATGAGCATCTTTTCATGTGTCTATTGGCCATCCTTATATCTTCTTTGGAGAAATGTCTGTTCATGTCCCCTGCCCATTTTTTGATCAGGTTGTTTGATTTTTTGTTGTTGAGCTGTGTGAGTTCTTCATATATTATGGAGATTAACCCTTTGTTGGATAAATAACTTGTAAATATTTTTTCCCAATTAGTGGGTTGTTTTTTTTGTTTCAATCCTGTTTTTCCTTGCCTTGAAGAAGCTCTTTAGTCTGATGAAGTCCCATTTGCTTATTCTTTCTATTGTTTCCCTCATCTGAGGGGTTATGGTGTCTGAAAAAATTCTTTTGAAACTGATGTCAAAGAGTGTACTGCCTATATTCTCTTCTAGAAGACTTATTGTTTCAGGCCTAATCTTTAGGTCTTTGATCCATTCTGAGTTTATTTCTTTGAATGATGAAAAAGAATGGTCAATTTTCATTCTTTTACATGTGGCTGTCCAGTTTTCCCACCACCATTTATTGAAGAGACTTTCTTTTCTCCATTGTAGGTCCTCAGCATCTTTGTCGAAGATTAGCTGCCCATAGATGTGTGGTTCTATTTCTGGACTTTCAATTCTATTCCATTGATCCATGCACCTGTTTCTGTACCAGTACCATACTGTTTTGATTACTGTAGCTTTGTAGAATGCTTTGAAGTCAGGGATTGTGATGCCTCCAGCTTTGTTCTTCTTTCTCAGGATTGCTTTAGCAATTCGGGGTCTTTTGTTGCCCCATATAAATTTTAGGATTCTTTGTTCAATTTCTGTAAAGAATGTCATTGGGATTCTGATTGGGATAGTGTTGAATCTGCAGATTGCTTTAGGCAGTACGGATATTTTAACTATGTTTATTCTCCCAATTCATGTCCATGGAATGTCTTTCCATCTCTTTATGTAGTCATCAATTTCTTTAAGGAAAGTCTTGTAGTTTTCATTGTATAGATCTTTCACTTCCTTGGTTAAATTTATCCCAAGGTATTTTATTCTTTTTGTTGCGATTGTGAATGGGATTGAGTTCTTGAGTTCTTTTTCTGTTAGTTCATTGTTAGCGTATAGAAATGCTACTGATTTATGCATGTTGATTTTATACCCTGCAACTTTGCTGTAGCTGTTTATTATTTCTAATACTTTTCCTATGAATTCTTTGGGGTTTTCTATATATAAGATCATGTCGTCTGCAAACAGTGAGAGTTTTACTTCTTCACTGCCTATTTGGATTCCTTTTATTTCTTTTTCCTGCCGAACTGCTCTCTTTCAGTTTTTGTCCATTGAGTATGACGTTGGCTGTGGGTTTGTCATATATGGCCTTTATTATGTTGAGGTACTTTCCTTCTATACCCATTTTATTGAGGGTTTTTATCATAAATGAATGTTGGATCTTGTCGAATGCTTTCTCTGCATCTATTGAGATGATCACGTGGTTTTTGTTTCTCATTTTGTTAATGTAATGTATCACGTTCATTGACTTGCAGATGTTGAACCATCCCTGTGTCCCTGGTATAAATCCCACTTGATCATGGTGTATAATCCTTTTGATGTATTGCTGTATTCGGTTTGCCAAAATTTTGTTGAGGATTCTTGCATCTATGTTCATCAGTGATATTGGCCTGTAGTTTTCCTTCTTTGTGTTGTCCTTGTCAGGTTTGGGGATCAGGGTGATGTTGGCTTCATAGAATGTGTTAGGGAGTGCTCCATCTTCCTCAATTTTCTGGAATAGTTTGAGAAGGATAGGTATTAAATATTCTTTGAATGTTTGGTAGAATTCTCCAGAGAAGCCATCTGATCCTGGACTTTTATTTTTGGGGAGGTTTTTGATTACTGTTTCTATTTCTTTACTTGTGATTGGTCTATTCAGAGTCTCTATTTCTTCCTGCTTCAGTCTGGGGAGATTGTAAGAGTCTAGGAATTTATCCATTTCTTCTGGGTTGTTCAATTTGTTGGCATATAGCTTTTCATAGTATTCTCTTATGATCCCTTGTATTTCTTTGGTATCCATTGTGATTTCTCCTCTCTCATTTCTGATTTTATTTATTTGAGTCTTCTCTCTTTTTTTCTTAGTGAGTCTGGCTAAGGGTTTGTCAATTTTGTTAGTTTTTTCGAAGAACCAACTCTTTATTTCATTGATCTTCTCTACTGCCTTTTTTGTTTCAACATCGTTTATTTCTGCTCTAATTTTTATTATTTCCCTCCTTCTACTGACTTTGGGCTTTGTTTGTTCTTCTTTTTCTAATTCTGTTAGGTGTCACTGGAGGTTGCTTATCTGAGATTTTTCTTGTTTTTTGAGGTGAGCCTATATTGCAATGAATTTCCCTCTTAGGACTGCTTTTGCTGCATCCCAAATGAGTTGGTATGGCATGTTTTCATTTTCATTTGTCTCCACATATTTGATTTCTTCAATAATCCACTGTTTGTTCAATAGCATGCTGTTTAGTCTCCACATTTTTGCCCCTTTCCCAGCTTTATTCTTGTAGTTGATTTCTAGTTTCATAGCATTATGATCAGAAAAGATGCTCGATATTATTTCAACCCTCTTGGATTTATTGATGCTTGCTATGTTTCCCAAGATAGGGTCTATCCTTGAGAATGTTCCATGTGCACTTGAGAAGAATGTGTAACCTCCTGTTTTTGAATGAAGTGTTCTATATATATCTATTAAGTTCATCTGGTCTAATTTTTCATTTAATTCTATAATTTCCCTGTTGATTTTCTGTCTGGATGATCTATCCATTGGTGTTAATGGGGTGTTGAGGTCCCCTACTATTATTGTATTGTTGTTGATGTCTCCTTTTAGTTTTGCTAAGAGCTGCTTTACAAATTTTGGTGCTCCTGTGTTGTGTGCATCTATATTTAGAAGTGTTATGTCATCTTGGTGAAGTGTCCCTTTTATCATCATAAACTGCCCCTCTTTGTCTTTCTTTATCTGTTTTGCTTTGAAATCTACTTTGTCTGATATAAGTATGGCAACACCTGCTTTCTTTTGTTCATTATTAGCTTGGAGTATTGTCTCCCATCCCTTCACTCTGAGTCTCTGTTTGTCTTTGGGGCTGAGGTTTGTTTCCTGGAGGCAGCATATTGTTGGGTCTTGTTCTTTGATCCATCCTACCACTTTGTGTCTTTTGATTGAAGAGTTCAATACATTTACATTTAGAGTGATTATTGCAATGTGGGGGCCTACTGCTGCCATTTTATCACTTGTTTTCCAGTTCTCATGCATTTCCTCTTTCTCGTCCCATGACTTTTGGACTACTAATTCAGCTAGGTAAATTTCTGTATTGGCTTTCTTCTTATTTGTAATTTGTGTCTTTATTCTTGTTATTTGTTTAGTGGTTACCAGGAGGTTTGTATAAAACATCTCATAGATGAGATAGTCCATTTTCTGATAGCCTCTCATTTCCTTAAATTAAAACGTTCCATCGCTTTTCTCTTCCCCTTCTAGGTTGTTATTGTCAGATTTTTCTCTTCTCTTCCTTCTTGTGTTGTGAGTTTGTGGTTAAAATGACAGGATTCTATTTATTCTTGGTGTTTCCCTTCCTTTTATCTTTAATGTTTTATTTAACTTTTGCTAATCTGTTCTGATGGAGAGCTGCTACTTTCTGTTATTGTCCTTCTACTTACCGCCTTTGCTCTGGGTTTTGTAACCCCTTTCCTTTTTTTAATTTTTCAGGTATGAGGGTCTTCCAGAGCATTTCTTGAAGAGGAGGTCTTGTGGCAACAAATTCCCTTAACTTTTGTTTATCTGGGAAAGTTTTTATTTCTCCATCGTATTTGAAGGATATTTTCGCTGGGTAGAGTATTCTTGCTGCAAGTTTTTGTCCTTCAGAGTTTTGAATATATCCTTCCACTCTCTTCTAGCCTGTAAGGTATCTGCTGATAGCCTTACGGAGGTTCCTTTGTAGGTTATTTTCTTCTACCTGGCTGCCCTTAGTATTTTCTCTTTGTCATTGACTTTTGCTAGGTTCACTACTATATGCCCTGAGGTCGGTCGTCTTACATTGATAAAGTTTGGAGATCTATTGGCTTCTGTCACATGGAGTTCCATCTCTCTCCCCAGGTTTGGAAAGTTCTCAGCCATTATTTCTTTGAACAGGCTTTCTGCCCCCTTCTCCTTCTCTTTTCCCTCTGGTATACTCATAATCCTTATGTTGCATCTCCTAATTGAGTCAGATAATTCTTGGAGAGTTTCTTCATTTCTTTTTAGTCTTAGTTCTCTCTCCTCCTCTGTCTGTAGCATTTCTATATTCCTATCTTCCAAATTGCTAATTCTCTCCTCCATATTATCAACCCTACTGTTCAGAGAATCCAGATTTTTCTTAATCTCCTCCATTGTGTTCTTCATCTCTAGTATTTCTGATTGGTTCTTCTTTATAGTATCAAGCTCTTTTGTGACATAGCTCCTGAACTTGTTGAGCTGTCTATCTATATTCTCTTTTAACTCGTTGAGTTTTTCAATAATGGCTGTTTTGAATTCATTGTCATTTAGGTTACAGATTTCATTGTCTTTGGGATTGTTTTCTGGGTACTTGTTATTTTCCTTCTGTTCTGGAGATTTAATATATTTTTTCATACTGCTTGATGGCCTGGATTTGTGCCTCTGCATAGAGACAGAGTTTAGTTACTGCTTCCTCTTATTTCTACTGGTGTGTGGGAGGGAGAAGCTGTTTAGACTGCACCGACCAGGAACCCTGTCAGCTGTTTCTGACTAGACCTGGGCCCCTCCTTGTAGTCACAGTGGTCCTGTGGGGTCCCTCATCAGCTGTGGGGGCAATTGCTAGGGGGCCTCAGGCTGCTGGTGCCTACTGTTGCAGACCACCTAGACACGCTCCCTCCTTAGGGTCTGCAGAGGTGTTATGGGCTTTCCCAGTGGCCGGGAGCAGGATCACCTATAGTTGCAGCTCTGTCACTGTCAGGGCCCACAAGTTCTCACTTGTCCACTATAGGAAACAGCAGAGCTATGGGTATCTTCTGCAGTCTGTGGTTAGCTCACCTATCTGTGCTACTTCTGCCCCAAGGCCTTCCAGCCTTGTGACTGCTGGTTGGGGCCTCTCCACTAGTGCTGTGCAGAGGCTTTCGCCGTGGCTGCTGTGTGACTCTGGATTTTCCCCCTGGGCCACGGAGCCAGGCCACCGGAGCTCCACCCAGCCCCTGGACACTCCCACAGGATCACTGGGTGTCTTTTGCCCCCTCTGGGACACAGCCGGAGTCCGTGAGTCAGAGGCAGCTGGCGGGCTGCTTCCCGGGATGCTCCTCTCCCAGACCCTCCCAGCGTTCTGAATGCTGGACAGGGCCTCTCCGCTAACACCAAGTAGAGGCTTTCCCTGCTGCTGGTGCGGGACCATGGAGTTTCCCCCTGGGCTGTGGAGCCAGGTTGCTGGAGCTCTACCTAGCCCCTGGCCATGCCTACGTGATCTCTGAGTGTCCTTTGCCCCCTCTGGGACACAGCCGGAGTCCGTGAGTCAGAGGCAGTTGGCGGGCTGCTGCCCTGCTTGGGATCCTCCTCTCCTGGGGCCTCCCAGTGTTCTGAATGCTGGGAAGGGCATCTCTGCTAACGCCAAGTAGAGGCTTTCTCTGCCGCTGGTGTGGGACCTTGGATTTTCCCCCTAGGGCACACAGCCGGGCTGCTGGAGCTCCACCCAGCCCCCGACCACTCCCATGGGATCTCTGGGTGTCCCTTGCCCCCTCTGGGACACAGCGGGAGTCTGTGAGCCAGCTGTGGCTGGCAGGCTGCTGTCCTGCCCGGCATCCTCCTCTTTGGGAGCCTCCGACATTCTGAATGCTGGGCAGGGCCTCTGCGCTAATGACGTGTAGAGGCTTTCCCTGCTGCTGGTGCAGGACCGTGGAGTTTCCCCCTGGGCTTAGGGGTAATCACGGGGGGCTTAGGTAGGGCTGTAGTTACCTGTTTCCACCGTTGCTCTGCCGGTGCGCGCACACGCCTGCCCTTGGTGCGTGGCAATGCTATGGGCGTGTCCGCTGAAAGAAAGCCGCTTGCAGGTACTAGGCTGTCCGGGGGTCAGGGATTGGAGAGTTTTCACCTATCTCCACCTCCTCCCGGGGGGAAGTCCGTCTGCCTTCCGATGTATAGCAGCACGGGTGTCTCAGGTGTCCTGAGATGCTATATGGATATCCTTTGTTAACCAATGAATGTCCAATTAGTTGTAGATTCGAAAGGGGAGAGACAAAGAAGACTACTCACTCCACTATCTTGGTGACGTCCAAATCTGACACTCTTGAACTTCCATGACCAAGAAGGTTACCTCTACCTCTCAAAACCATGAAGTCCACACTCTCCTACACTCTCTGGCTTCCACCATACACACTTGCTAGAGGTTGCCACATGAAGCTGGATACTTCTCCCCTTGATTTTGGAAATTTCTTTACATCAGACAAACCTGGCAAAGTACTCCAAGGGACTCATGAAATATGCTTCATAGACTTATCTCCAACTGATATAAACTGCCTTTCCTCTACATGATCTAAAATCCAGATAAACAAAAGCAGGAGAGTTTATTACCATTAGTCCTACCCTGCAAGAAACTATAAAAGGAGTCCTGCTGGTTGAAATGAAAGGACACAAGACAGTAACTCTAAGCCATATGAAGAAATAGCTTTCAGTAAAGGTAAATACATGGGCAATTATAAAAGCTAATTTTATTCTAACAATGTTTTGTAACTCCACTTTTTGTTTTCCACATGATTTAAGAAACTAATACATTTTTTTAAAAAACACAATTCTTAAGCTAAAAGCTAACATTATGATAACCTTGGTTTGTAACTCCACATTTTGTTTTCTACATAGTTTAACAGACTAATGCATTTCTTAAAATTATTAGTTTATGCTTTTGGGCATACAATATATAAAGATGTAATTTTGTAATATCAGCAACTGAAAGGGGCATAGATGGAGCTAGATAGTAGCAGATTTCTTTTTTGTTATTAAAGTTAAGCTGGTATAAATTCAAATTAGAGTGTTAGGAATGATGCTAACTGTACTCCCCTTGTAACTTGAATCCCCTTGGTAAAAAGAAAATAGCTATAAAATATTAATAAAAAACAATGAGAATAGAATTTAAATGTTACACCACAAAAATCAACTAATACAAAAGCTAATAGTAATGCAGGAATTAAGTAACAAAAAAGCCATAAGACACATAGAAAACAAATAATACAATGACCAAAGTTAGCCCCTCCTTATCACGAATTACTTTAAACGTAAATAGATTAAATTCTCTAATCAAAAGACAAACAATGGCAGAATAGATAAAAAACATTATCCAACTATATGCTGTCTATAAGAAATGCATTTTAGATCCAAAGAAACAAACAGATTAAAAGTGAAAGATGGTAAAAGATATTCCATGCAAATAACATCCAAAAAGAAAAAAAAGACACAATGAAAAATGGACTTTAAATCTTGTAACCTAAAATCTTATAACCTAAAAAGGTTACAAGAGACAAAGAAGGACATCATATATTCAAAAAGGTTCAATACAGCAAGAGGATATAACAATTATAAACATTTACACACCTAATGACAGACCATAAAAACATATGACAGAACTGGACTGCAAAAATGGACAGAACTGAAGGGAGAAAGTTCTACAGTAATAGTTGTAGACTTCAATACACCATTCTCAATAATGGATAGAACAACCAGGCAGAAGTTAATTAAGGACATAAAGGGCGTGAACACACAGTAAACCAACTAGATCTAACAGACACATACAGAACATTCCACTCCAAAACAACAGAATATACATTCTTCTTAAGTGCACATGGGACATCTTCCAGGATAGATCATATAGGCCACAAATTAAGTCTCAGTTGACTTCAAAAGATGGATATCATGCAAAGTATCTTCTCCATCCACAATGGGATGAAGTTAGAACTCAACAAGGGAAGGAAAACCAGCTGATTTGTGGAAATTAAACAACAAACTCACAAACAACCAATGGATCAAAGAAGAAATCACCAGGGAAATTAGAAAATATTTATAGATGAATGAAAACAAAAATACAACATACCAACACTTATGGGATACAGTAAAAGCAGTGCTAAGGGGGAAATTTATAGCTATAAATGTTTACATTAAAAAACAAGAAAGATCTCAAATCAACGACCTAACTTTACATCTTAAGGAACCAAAAAGAGAAGAACAAACCAAACCCAAAGGTAGCAGAAGGAAGGAAATAATAAAGATTAGAGCAGAGATAAATGAAATATCGAAAATAGAAAAATAATAGAGAAAATCAGTGAAACTAAAAGTTGTTTCTTTGAAAAGATCAACAAAATTGACAACCCTTTAGTAAGATGGACTAAGGGAAAAAAAAGACTCAAATTACTAAAATCTGAAATGAAAGTGAGGACATTACTGATTCAGTAGAATTAATAAGGATTATAAGAGAACTAAGAACAATTGTACACCAACAAATTAGATAACCTAAATGAGATGCATAATTCCTAGAAATGCAAAACCTACCAAGACCAAATTACGAAGAAATAGAAAATCTGACTAGACCTACAACTAGTGAAGATTTTGAATCAGTAATAAAAAATCTCCCAACAAAGAAAATCCCTGGACCTGAAGGTTTTACTGGTGATTCTACCAAACATTCAAAGAACTAACAGCAATCCTTCTCAAACTTTTCCAAAAATTTGCACAGGAGGGAACACTTCCTAACTCATGCTTAGAGGCCGGTATTACCTTGATACCAAAGCCAGACGAAGACAAGTGAAGAAAAGAATACTACAGACCAGTATCCTTGATGAACACTGATGCAAAAATCCTCAACAAAATATTAGCAAATCAAATTCAGCAGCATATTAAAAGGATCATATACCATTACTGAGTGAGATTTATACCTGAGATAAAAAGATGGTTCAACATACACAAATCAATCAATGTAATACATCACATCAACAGAATGGAGGGAAAATAAAACATATGATCATCTCAATTATGCAAAAAAAGCATCTGACAAAATTCAACACCCTTTCGTGATAAAAAGACTCAACAAACTAGGAACAGAAGGAAACTACCTCAACATAATAAACGCCATATGTGAAAAACACACAGCAAATCTTATACTCAGCCATGAAAGACTGAAAGCTTTTCCTCTAAGATCAGGAACAAGACAAGGATGCCCACCTTCACAACTTATATTCAACATAGTATTGGAAGTCCTAGCCAGAGAACTTTGGCAAGAAAAAGAAATAAAAAACGTTCAAATTAGAAAGGAAAAAAATAAAATTATCTCTTTGCAGATGATATGAAACCTTATAGAGCCTACAAAAAAATTGTTAGAACCAATAAATGAGTTCAGCAAAGTAGCAGGACACAAAGTCACAAAAAAATCAGTTGCATTTTTCTACATTAACAATGAACAATCTGAAAATGAAATTAAGGAAACAATCCCATCTACAATAGCAACAAAAAGAATAAAATACTTAGGAATTAACTTAACCAAGGAAATGAAAGACTTGCACAATGAAAACTAGAAAACACTGCTGAAAAATTTTTTAAAAGACATAAATAAGCAGAAACACATCCTCTGCTCATGGATTAGAAAACTTCATATTATGAAGATGTCAATACTACCCAAAGTTAGCTACAAATTCAATGCAATCCCTATCAAAATCCCAATGACAATTTTTGCAAAACGGAAAAACCTATCCTAAAATTCATATGGAATTTCAAGGGACCCTAAAAAGGCAAACAATCTCAAAAAAGAAGAACAAATCTGGGAACTCACACTTCCTTATTTCAAAACTTTCTAGAAAACTCTAATAATCAAAACTGTGTTGTACTGGCATAAAGACAGACACATGGACCAATGGTATAGAACAGAGAGCCAAGAAAGAAACTCTCACATAAATGGTCAAATTATTTTTGACAAGGGCACCAAGACCATTCAATCGGGAAAGGACAGTCTTTCAACCAGTAGTGCTGGGAAAACTGAACCTCCACATGCTAAGAATCAAGCTGGACCCTTACCTACATCATATGCAAAAACTAACTCAAAATGGATCAAAGACCTAAATGTAAGACCTAAAACTATAAAACTCTTAGAAGAAAACATAGGGTAAAATCTTCACGACATTGAATTTGACAATGATTTCTGGATATGACACCAAAAGCACAAGCAACAAAACAATTCATTAAAACAAAGAATTGTATGCATCAAAAGACACCATCAACGGAGTAAAAAAGACAACTCGCAGGAGAAAGGATTTGCAAATCATATATCTGATAAGAGATTAATATTCAGAATATACAGAGAACTCCTAAAACTTAACAACAAAAAACAAACAACTTGATTCAAAATTGGCAAAATACTTCAACAGACATTTCTCCAAAGACTACATACAAATGGGCAATAGGCACATGAAAATATCCTCAACATCACTAATCATTAAGGCAATGTAAATCAAAACTATAATGAGATACCACCTCACACTCATCAGGAAGGTTACTATCAAAAAAACAGAAAATAAGTGTTGGTGAGGATGTGTAGGAATTAGAACCCTTGTGCACTTTTGGTGAGAATCTAAAATGGTATAGCCCCTGTGGAAAATAGTATGGAGGTTCCTCAAAACATTCAAAATAGAATTACCATATGATCCAGCAATTCCATGTCAGGATATATACCAAAAAGAAATTAAAGCAGGGCCTCAAACAAATATGTGTACACCCATGTTCACAGCAGCATTGTTCACAGCAGCATTGTTCACAACAGCTAAAACATGGAAGCAACCCAAGTGTCTATCTACGAAAGAATAGATAAGCAAAATGTAGTATATACATACAAAGAAATATTATTCAGTCTTTAAAAGGAAGTTAGTTCTGACATACGCTACAAAATGGATGAAGCTTGAGGATATTATGCTGAGTGAAATAAACCAGTCACAAAACGACAAAGACTGTATGATTTCACTTATACGAGGAACATAGAGTAGTCAAAATCGTACAGACAGAGAGCAGAAGGTGTTTGCTAGGGGCTGGAGAGAAGCAGGGGAATGGGGAGTTACTGTTTAATGAATGGGTATAGAGTTTCAGTTTTACAAGATAAAGAGCCACCTGGAGATGGATGGTGGTGATGGCAGAACGACACTATGAATGTATTTAACACCACTGAACTGTACACCTAAAAATGGTTAAGATGGTAAATTTTATGTTATGTGTATTTTACCACAATAAAAAATATTGGGGAAAAAAATCTTCCTAAAGGCGCTTGAGCCTAGACCCCATAACCTTTTATATATTCCAATTCTGACTTGTCCCTTCTGAGACACTACTAAGACTTGGTCAAGGTAGTGTTCTCACTTCCTGAAATGAGTCCTAATAAACACAGAGTTGCTTTATTAACAACTTGTTTGGTGATATTTTGGGGAATTCAATGAGGCACTTCTAATTTACACTGCTAACAAGAATATAAGAAACTTCCTGTTTTTCTACAAGTTTGTAAAGTAAGGTAGGAATCTGGCGCTTTATTTTTCTTCAGATGGAACTCAGTTCTAACACCATTTCTTGAATAATCTATTTTTCCCTATTGATGTGAAAAGCCACCTTTATCATTCACTAATTTATCTTATGTATTTGGATCTATTTCTGGGTTCTATTATGTTCTAAGGAATACCTATGTATTCATGTACACTATGCCAAGCTTCTTTTTCAGAAATTTCCCAGCCACTCTTGTATGTTTATTTCCACATAAACCTTAGAATCAGCTTAAGTACCACAAACACGCTCTTGGGATTTTAAATTGGATTGTATTAAACTTACTAAGGATTCTGATAACCTTATACTGTTGACTCTCTTAGCCAAAAACAAGATGTGACTTTATGTTTTGAAATGTGCTTGGAGCTTCAGCTTGTACTTGGTGTTTACCTGTTTCTTTTCTCCAGAGTCAGGTCTCTGTTTCAGACCTGTGCCTCCTATAACCCAACTCTAGTTTTACTCCCATACACAACCTTGTAGGTCTGTCTGGCCTCAAAATTCCCAACATTTCTAGTTTTGTCTTTCCTCTGTTACTTGAGCTCTGATTCTGATATGTTACCTCAAAGTTCCTGTTTCAGTGCTGCGAAATAGTGAGAATAGGGGACATCGTAATTAAACTTTCAATTTTTAGCTGTTAAGATTACTTTGGTGGAAAGGCATGAAAAAAGCACCATCAAAAATGTTTCTAGTGCTGGCCTGGTAGCGCAGCATGAAGTTGGCACGTTCCACTTTGGCAGCCCGGGGTTCGCCAGTTTGGTTCCCGGGTGCAGACATGGCACCACTTGGCAAGTCATGCTGTGGCAGGTGTCCCACATATAAAGTAGAGGAAGATGGGCATGGATGTTAGCTCAGCACCAGTCTTCCTCAGCAAAAGGAGGAGGATTGGCAGCAGATGCTAGCTCAGGGCTAATCTTCCTCAAAAAAAAAAAAAACAGTTTCTTTATAGATGAGGTTAGAGAGAGAATCAGATCTGATACTATTTTTTAATATTTAGTTACAGTATGTAACACCAGCCGGGAAAACATGGTACAATTCTAAGGTTTCACTTCTTAAAAAATATTTTGGGGGCCGGCCTGGTGGCACAGTGGTTAAGTTTGCACACTCCACTTTGGTGGCCCCAAGTTTGCCAGTTCAGATCCCGGGCGTGGACCTATGCACGGCTTATCAAGCCATGCTGTGGCAGGTGTCCCACATATAAAGTAGAGGAAGATGGGCACAAATGTCATCTCAGGGCCAATCTTCCTCAGCAAAAAGAGGAGGATTGGCCACAGATATTAGCTCGGGGTAATCTTCCTCAAAAAAAAAAAAAAAAAAACAGCTCCTCTATAACACACAATATATTTCTCAGATATGAAATAGTTCATAGTAGTTTTCAGAGTTATCTTCAGTGTTATTCTTAGCTATTATGTTATCAGAAAGTCTAAAAAAAAATTTTATTCTCAGTTTTCTGGAAGCCTAAACGTTATTAACAGTTTTACTTGGAATTTTCTTGAGACTTCATTTAAAATGATGCACAATCCCCTGAATACATTTAGGAAATATAAAAATTAACTTTGCAATTAAGGATCAGAATACATTTTTAAATAGATGCTAAAAATGGTAATCTGAGGGAAAAAATACTCACATTTTGCCATTTAAGTTCTTGTGTCTCCACAATAATTTTACCAATCTGCTCTTCATATTGAGTTTCTGCTTCCTAAATCAATAAAAATAATAAAAATGCTAGGAAAATTAAAACTTTAAAACTTCTAGTTTCAGCACTTTTAAAGAGATAAAAAGAGCATCCTGCCACCCTTCCAACAAGAAAAAAGCTGGGCAAATTACAAATTAAATAGACAAACCCATCAGAGAACTGAGGTTCCAGATCAATTAAGTAATCCAAAATGTGGATAGAGAAAGGTGCCTGCAGAGAGAACAGAACTGCAGCGTTTACTTACCTAGGACATAAGCCACTAGGTACTGATGAGAAAACTCAGCTAAAAGTCCTTAATAAATTGTTAAAGGCAGAACATAGGCTAGGGTAACAACATGAATCCCCTGTGGGCCCCAGAAATAAGGAGACTTATACTTCCTATTAGGCTCTTCTTCCAGATACCCACCAGGTGCTTACAGGAAAGGATGGGAAGAATCTGAGAAAGCTTGCCCCTGTGGTGCTGGCTGGGGAGGAGAGGAGCTGTCGAAAGCCATCTTCCCTATTTCCCCTACAGACCAAGAACCTTGATCTGCAGGGGAAAGGGCAACAAAAACTCTACCTAAGGACCCTCGTGGAAACCCTCTGCAACTGGGAAAGGGAACCAACAGCCACCACTGAAAACTCTACCAAGACAGACCTGTTCTCCTGATCCCCCTAAAAAACAAAGGCCTTAGTCTACAGGGGGAGGACAATAAAAACTATAGCATGAGAGCACCTGTGGAAACCCACAGCAACTGGGAGGAGAGGCTAGGAAAATACAACAACAGCTCTTTTGTTGGGGAGGAGCAGGAATACACACTAGGCCCAGCATTAAATATAAAGGACAACAGGAACTCTTGTGAAGATCTTACCTTGAGACCCAGGTTCACTCTAAGGTGGAGGCGTTAATAACCCTACCACTTGACCAACAAGCAGAGGCTTTAATAAGAACATCAGAGAATGACCCCATTCCTCCACTGTCACCACACCTGAGCAACAAGCATCAAGTAAAAAGAACAGGGAGAGCTGCAAAGATAGACTCTCTCTGGGAATCAGCACAAAAGGAAGACCTAAGTCAAGTGGAAAGGCCCAGGGCCAAGCACAAAGCAATTATTTAGGAAAAACCCTCTGATTTTGTTTAAAATAATTTAATCCTCCTGAACTAGCCCATGCCATAAACACAAGGTATCACTAGAGAAGTCTGAAGCTTTTGTGGAAAACTTCTACAGGCAGACTTGAAAACTGCCCGGATGAGCACCGATGGTGGGCCCCACCACATACAGAGAGCTCTTCTGCAAAGGCTGGGAGGTTTTTTTCTTTTGGTCCCAGGTATTTAAGGAAATCTCTGTCAAACAAAGCACTAGCTGATCACTAAGCTAAGCACACAGTGACTTCAGTGGCTACACATGACAAAAACTGCAGAATTTACAAAATTATTTCAGAAAAGTCACTAAACAAACAATGACGACAACAAGCAGCAACTCTGGGGAGGAGGAAGAACCTGATTTCCAGAGTTGCCACATTTTCAAAATGTCCATGTTCAGTTCTCAACAAAAAAATTACAAGGCATGCAAAGAAACAGGAAAGTGTGATCCATACACAGGGAAAAAAAGCTAATAGAAATTGTCCCTAAGCAAGTGCAGACCATGGACTTGATAGACAAAGACTTTAAATCAACAATTTTAAGTATGTTCAATGAGCTAAAAGAACCCACACACAAAGATACTGCAGCCATTAAAAAGTTAGTAAGTTTATGCTCATAAATTTGACAACTTAGAAAAATGGACCAATTCTTCAAAAAACCACAAACTACCAAACCTTAACCAAGATGATATAGATAATCTAAACAGCTCTATAACTATTAATTAAAAAGCTCCTCAAAAAGAAATTTCCAGGTCCAGATGATTTCACTGGAGAATTCTATCAAATCTTTAAAGAAGAATTAACATCATTTTTACAGTCCCTTCCAGAAAAACAGAAGAGGAAGGAGCACATCCTCACCCATTTTATAAGCCCTGTTTACTGTGATGCCAAAACCAGACAAAGGCAGTACAAAAAAAGAAAACTAAGACCAATATCTCTCACAAGTTTTGATGGAAAAATCCTCGATAACATACTAGCAAATGGAATCCAGCAATGTATAAAAAATTGTACAGCATGACTAGGTAGAATTTATTACAGGCATGCAAGGCTGGTTCAACGGCTGATGTAATTCACCATAACAATATGCTATAGAAGAAAAATCATATGATTGTATCAATTGACACAGAAAAAGAATCTGACAAAATCCAACACTCATTCACGATAAAAACTCTCAGCTAGTTAGGAATAAAGGAAATTGCCTCAATTTGATAAAGAGCATTTATAAAAACACTACATTTGGGCCAGCCTCAGTGGCCTAGTGGTTAAGTTCAGCACGCTCCACTTTAGTGGCCTGGGTTTAATTCCTGGGCCCAGACCTACATTACTCTGCTAAGGGGCTGTGCTGTGCTGGTGGTCCACATACTGAAAAATAGACAAGAGCAGCACGGATGTTTACTCAGGACGAATCTTCCTCAGCAAAAAAAAAAAAAAAAAAAAAAAAAACCCACTAAATTTAACATATTTAACAATGAAAGACTGAATGATTTCCCTCTAAGATCAGGAATAAGTTAGGGATATCTATGCTCACTGTCCTTACTCAACATACAATGAAGTTCTAGCCACTGCAATAAGGCATCGATGAATGGATAGACAGGGAAAGGGAGAGAGAGAGAAGAGGAGGAGGGAAGGAGAGAAAGAGGGAGGGAGGAGGAGGGGCAGGGAAGGAGGGAAAGAGAGAGAGAAGGAAGAAAGGAAGGAAGGAAGGGAGAAAAGATCAGACAGAAGTAAAACTGTCTCTATTTCTAGATGACATGATTGTATACATAGAAAACATCAAGGGGCGTTAATGGAACCTTCTGGGTTGATGGAAACATTTTATATTTTGACAAGGGTTTGCATTATACAGGTGTACGCATCCATCACAACTCATCAAATGTACAGTTAAGATTTTTGCCTTTCAGTGTATGTAAATTTTACTCTAAAGAAAAAAAGCTGTAAACAAATATCGAACTCTACTTAATAATATGCATTCTGAAGTATTTAGGAGGAAGTGCACTGATGCCTGCAATTTATTCTGAAATCACCAAAAAAGAAGCTGAAGGAGGGATAAATAGATAGATAGATATGTGACAAAGCAAGTATAGTAAACTGTTAATGGTGTATGAGTGTTCACTGTCAAATTATTTTATTTTGCTGTGTTTGACAATTTTCATAACAAAATGTTTGGGAGAAGTCAGAGTGGATATTAACAGATAAAATATATTTTTGTGGGGCCGGCCCGGTGGCACAGCGGTTAAGTGCACGTTCCACTTTGGCAGCCTGGGGTTCGCCAGTTCAGATCCCAGGTGCGGACATGGCACCACTTGGCAAGCCAACTGTGGCAGGCATCCTACATATAAAGTAGAGGAAGATGGGCATGGATGTTAGCTCAGGGCCAGTCTTCCTCAGCAAAAAGAGGATTGGCAGCAGATGTTAGTTCAGTGCTAATCTTCCTCAAATATATATATATATATATGTATTTTTTTGTTATGAAATATTTTCCTTATGACTCTCTTACATATTCTTTGCTTTATTACACACACACACTTATGCTATGGTGTTCAAAGATAGGCTTTCATGAAAGTCGTCTCATTTAAAATGCTTTCAGCAGCAAGTAGCAACAACAAATCCTGACTCACAATGGCTTATAGGACATATCATCTCACATGACGAGTCTAAAGGCAGAGTGCTTCCAGAATTGATTTTCATTGGCTCAACAATATCATCAAGGATTATGATTTTGCCATCTTTCCATTTTGCCATTATCCAAGTGATTTTCCTTAGGCTTTTTACCCCTCCACTACTTTAAATGCAGGAATTAAGGACAGAAAGGACATCATCCTGCAGTAGAAAAAGTGTAATCTCTTAATTAAAGGGTAACAAACTTTTCCCAGAAGCTTCCCAATACACATCTTCTAATATCTCACAGGTTGTAACTAGGTCACATACCCACTCCTCAACCAGTCATTGGCAGGGGGAGTGCACGGGAACTTCATGAATGGTTAAGACCAGTCAGGATATATCTGACTCACCGTGGTGAGAGGCGGACCCTAAGACACAATCAGGGTTCTTACAACATGGAATAAGGGAGGGAATGTACACCAACAGGGTATGCTCTGTGATAAACAGTGAGGAGAGATTAGAAGCTCTTGAGTAATACATATCTACAGTCAAAACAAATTGAAAAAGCAAATAAGCATATACACATTTTTTTTGGGGGGGGGGGGGTACATATAACACGCATATCTTCCCAAAGCAATTGGATTGAAAATGTGCAAGATACTTTCTTCTCACAGGCCTGGTTACACACTTCTATTTAGTGGCTAAAGTGAGTTCTGAGATCTTACTATGATTTAGGTATTGTTCTGAGAATTCTTATGTATTGATTAATTTAACCCTAGGTATAATTTTGTGAAGTAAGTACTCTCATTATCACCATTCTATAGATGAGGAAACTGGGTTAGCAAGAGGATAAGTAACTTGCCTAAAGTCACATAGCAGGTAAACAGCAGAGCCAGTATTTGAACCTAGATGATCTGTCTGCTGAGTCTCCCAAACACACCATTATACTACCTTTAAGAGACTCTGGGTGCTGACAGACAGTATGGATTGTGATGCTATACTCCTTTCCTTCAAAAACTTCAGAATTTAATCTTCACATCCCACAAAAGTTAGAAAACCATTCAAAATCATATTACCTATTTTAAATATACAAGTCCATTCTGATTATTTGCTAGAACATTCCAAAATAAGAACTAAAAATATTTATTGAATGGAAAAGCAAAAGAATTTAAAAATTGCTACAAATGTCCTAATATTAGTATTTTTCTATTTCAGAAATCTTTGTAATAGATTAAGTTGACTTACATGAAAATAGTAGTTTAAATACTAATTAGGAAACAGATTTTTAAAAATATGAACTTTTAGGCAATCCCATGCATATTAGAGAAATTTACCTTGACTACTTTGTAGCTAATCAAACAAAGAAACTATCTGAAAGACGAGTTAATATTTGATTAGAGAACATGAGAAACTGAACTGGGCAATTTCGTAGGAGTGGATTATGAGTGTGAAAAGGAGAATAAAAGTATCCAGTTACAGTTTTGGCTGCTTGGACATGTGCCTGCTCGATGTACTATATCCCTAAATCTGTTCAGGGTCAAGAACTGAAGAGGCCTGACCATCACAGAGCCCATCTTGTAAAACCACAGCCTGAAGCAAGCACTTTAAACAGCAGGACACTTCCTAAAGGGTATAAAGAGTAAATAAACCATCAAATTACTCCTCTTTTATTGTTTTTGTAAAAACACTTAAATCCTTGTAGTCCTAAGGCAGCTAATAAAAAATAAACACTTTTAAGGTTCTATATTCTTGGCACTTTATTGAAGTTACAGATGGGATTTTCTTACCAAATTTAATATATCTTTTCATTGACAATTTAGTAAGAATTATTAATAACTTTCAAAAGCTCCTTGAAGAATGAATGGAAGATAAAGATGAAAAATTCCAATAAAAAGGTAAATAATTTTTAATACAAAGCATGAAGTTAAGTTAAAATCCTAATATAGAAGAAGCATATTATATAATGTTACCTTTTGGCAATGTGGATAACATCTATTTTATCAATTTTCCATTCAGTTTAAAAACATACATTCTACAAATCATTTTAATTACAAAGGGATATGATTCCACTCATAGCGTAACTAATTTTACGGGACACATAAACACTTCTTAATGTTATTTACCACATATTATACCATTAATTACCCAGTTTTCCTTCACAATTTCCTTAGCAAATCATTGCTATTTTAGAATACCCAAATTTCCTTTGGCTTTTACTTACTGCTAATTTAAAATTCCAGGACTCACTTATATTTAGATATTTAATAAATTTAATGTGTCCTTTCTCTGAACTCCCATAGTACTTTCTTCATAATTCTATTATGATATGTAATATATACTACATGAGAGTACAGTAATTAATTTGCATAGTATGCTGCAAATATTAAATTTTAAATTCTCTCAGAACAAGATTGAGTAGCAACTTTTCAAAGGTTATCAAATAAATGGATATTTTAAGTTTGAAAATTCTGTGGTAGAGGTCTTTTATCTCCATTGTATAGAAGATTTGGCTTAGAAATATATTTTCTTTAAAAACTTTCAACCTACTTCCAATTTTTAGAATCTAATAGATGTCATATTAAAGTCTGGATGTCTAGTTTTTCTTCAATAATTGGAAGAGCTGATAGTACTGCGCCCATTTTTCTATATGGCAAGAATTTTTTGAAACTGAACGGCAGATACAGGTGGAATTGAAGATACAGGCTCTGCAATTCAACACAATGTCCACCCTACTCACAAGAGGTCCAGATACTGGAGTTAGAGACACAGATTTTAAAATACATGAAACTAATATGCTCAAGAACTATGACAAAATGAATTTCAGCAGAGGGCTGAAAATTATTAAAGAATCAAATGGGAATTTTAGAACTGAAAAATACTAGAAGTGAAATTAAGAACTCAATAGACTGACTTTCTCTGCAGATTAGATAAACTGAAGAGAATATTAGTGAACATGGCACTGCTCATCAAACCACGCTGGGGCAGCGTCCCACATGCCACAACTAAAAGGACCCACAACAAAGAATATACAACTATGTACCGGGGGGCTTTGGGGAGAAAAAGGAAAAAAATAAAATCTAAAAGAAAAAAAAAGTGATTGAAATTATATAGAGCATATTAGCTCATATGCTAGAAATCAATTTTTTAAAGTTAACAAAAAGTAAAAGAAAATTCCCAAATACACTTCTAAATAACTATAGGTCAAAGAAGAAATTACAAGGAAAATTAGAAAATAATTTGAACTGAACAATAATGAAGATAAAATATATAAAAACTTGTGAGATCCAGCGAAAGCCATGCTGAAAGAGGAGTTTATAGTTTTAAATGCTTTAGATTAGAAAAGAAAAAAAGGTTAAAATTCATTAACTAAATATTCATCTCCAAAAGTTCAAAACAAAAAGAACAGCAAATTAAATAATGAAGTAACAAAGGTAAGAGCAGATATTAATAAAACGTAAAACAAATATGCAATAGAGAGAATCAGCAAAGTCAAAATTTAATTCCTTAAAAAGACTAACACAATTGATAAGCCCTTAGAAAGACTGATTCAAAATTCCTACTCATTCATAATGTCTGTGCACAAGTTAATCCCCCCATGAAGCTTCCCTCACTCTCCCGAGTAAAGTTAGGCATTTCCTTACCCACACTCTCAGAGTATATTGTGCACTCCTTTGCTATTACATGGTATTATAATCTCTAAAATCTGCTATAGTAAGTGCTCAGGAAATATTAAATAATGACCAAATATAGTTTTACTTGCTTAATATCTCCTAAAAATTAAAAAAAGGAAGCATATTAATGTGTACTACAATATTTCTTGAGTTTTCACTGTTTTAAAGTCCTAATTTTTTTTTTACAAACTTTTTATTTTGAAATAATTTTAGGTTTACAGAAGACTTGCAAAGATGGTCAAGTTCATGTATACTCTTTACCCGCTTCCCTAATGTTAAAAACTTACATAACTATGGTACATTTATGAAAGTCAAGAAAATAACATTGTTACAGTACTATTAATTAGACTACATAGTTTTTTTCAGATTTTACTAGTTTTCCTCCAATATCTGTTCCAGGATCCAACCAGGGACATGTTACATTTAGTTATCATGCTTCCTTGGATTCCTCCAATCTGTGATAGTTTCTGTCTTTTCTTGTTTTTCATGACCTTGACATTTTTTTTTTTTTTTTTTTTTAAGATTTTATTATTTCCTTTTTCTCCCCAAAGCCCCCCGGTACATAGTTGTACATTCTTCGTTGTGGGTTCTTCTAGTTGTGGCATGTGGGACGCTGCCTCAGCGTGGTCTGATGAGCAGTGCCATGTCCGCGCCCAGGATTCGAACCAACGAAACACTGGGTCACCTGCAGCGGAGCGCGCGAACTTAACCACTCGGCCACGGGGCCAGCCCCAATGACCTTGACATTTTTGACAAGTATTGTTGACACTATCTTGTAGAATGTCCCTCATATGGGGTTTGTTCGCTATTTTCTCATGATTAGATTAGGTTTGGAATACCACAGACGTAAGTTCCCTTTTCATGATATCATATCATGAGTATTTGATATTCATATGAATCAATGAGACCACATGAATTTTTTCTGGGATGTTAACTTTAATCATTTACTGCCAGGTGGTTTCTGCCAGGTTTCTCCACAGTAAACAACTATTTTTCCCTCTATATCTTCTAGTCATTAGAACTTAGCCCACAATCAAGGTGAGAGAAATTAATCTGCACTTTCTAGAGGAAGGAGTATCGAACAATTTTTCAACATGCATAAAATCATCACAGTAACTTACCAAATAATTTGGGAAAGATGCTGTGTGACTATGCAACTATTCTGTTTCTCCTTAAAGTTTCATCCATTAATTTTAGTATTCAGCAGTGGATCTTGCCTGCAGCAATTATTACTATGATGTTCTAAGGGTGATTTTCTATTTCTCTCCTTCCTCCTATATTTATTAATTGGAATCTTCTAAAAGATTTGTCCCATCTCTCTCATTTGTTCAATCATCTACTTATATCAGAAGGGAATAATGAATACTTATTTTACTCTTTGGGTTATACTGAATACTATCATTATTTATTTTGTTGCTCAAATTGTTCCAGCTTTGTCCATGGGGAGCTCTTTCAGGTTGGCTTCTTCATGTTTCTGACGTTATTTTAAGAACTTCCTTACTTTCCAGCACTAAAAGGCGCCCTAGAATAAGCCATTTCTCCAAAGAGTCCTGGTTCCTTTCATTATATAATGACATTTAGAAGCAAGATCTGGGCACTGTATATGGTTGCTGCTGCTGGGGTTTCATTACTTCTGGCCCTTTCAGTAGAGTTAGAAATTGTACATATGTATACTAACCCATGTACACACACGTTTATATTTCTGTATCTATCTGTATGTAATCAAAGCGTGAGTTCATACTGATCTCCAATTCTAATTAGCACCACAGAGCTCATTCTGGCCTTCTCCTTGCTTATTTCTAGCTTCTTCCTTCAAAAGAGAAAAAAATCCTACCTAGCTCTATCTACAATTTGTGTATTTGAGTTTCAATCTTACCCCTATGAGAAACAAATTTACCAAATGAAGAGAGTATTTATGGACCTTTCCTGTTGTCTTTACCCTTACAGTACTAGTCAAAATACTGTTTTCCAAAGTTACTGAAGTCAGCTTCTTTTCCCACCCACTCCTTTCACTGAAATGATGTCATATGTTGGTGAAACTGTTATACATTTTCACAATCTACATTCCATCCTGGAATTCTCCCCACATTCTGGCTGAATTTTTATAAAGTTTGCATAGAGTATAGTTCACTGTTTGTTGTGTACAGTTTTACACGTTTTGACACAAGCATGGAGTAATGTTTCCACCACCACTATACCACACAGAAAGGTCCATCATTCCCAAAAGTTCTCTTATGCATTCCATTTACAGTCAATCCTCATCCCATCCTTCAACACCTGGCAATCACTGAGTTTTTCCCCATCTCTTTAGTTTTGTCTTCCAGAATGTCATATAAATGCATTGTATAATATGTAGCGCCTCTTGGATTTGGCTTCTTTCATTTAGAAAAATTCATTTAAGATTCACACTTTTGTTTTTGAGAATATTCCTGGGGAATATAATTCTAGGTTGGTAGTTATTCTTTTAGTGACGCTTTTAAGTGTCATTCCATTGTCTTCTGGGCGAAATATTTCTTATTGAGAAGTCCACTATCAATTGTATTATTATTCCTTTGAAAATAATTGATATTTTTCCACTTCTGGCTGCTTTTAAGATGTTCCATTTGGTTTTTCAGTAGTCCTTCTATGATGTACCCGGGTGTGGTTTTCTTTGTATTCATCCTACTTGGATTTTGCAGCTTCCTAAATCTATGAGTGTTGTTTTATCATTTGGATATTTTCTACTATCATCCAGTTCTCCAATCGTGTCTTCTGCTGGGTCTAAGCAGCTGTTTATTCTACTGAGTTCTTAATTTTGGATACTGTATATTTTACTTCCAGAATTTCCATTTGATTCTTTTTTTTATAGATTTCAACTCTCTGGTAAAATTCTCCATCTCTTCCTCTATTTTCTCAATTCTCTGATTTCTTCAATCTATTAATCATAATATTAAATTTCCTCTCCAGTTTAAACTCCAATATTCAAATCACTATAGTTTTATTTTTATTGTCTGGCTCTTATATTGGTGTTGATCACATAGTATTTCTTGGCATGCCTGATACTTTATCATTTTTATTTTTTTATAATAAAACAACCTTGAATTCATAGAAAAGGTGCAAGAACACTAAAGTCATGCACTGTGTAATGCTTGGCAAACAATGAACAGCATATAATACGACAGTGGTCGCATAAGATTAGTACCATATATCCTAGGTGTGTAGTAGGCTATGCCATCTAGGTTTGTTAAGTACACTCTATGATGTTGGCACAAAATCTAATGGCCTAATGATACATTTCCTAGAAATTAGCCCTATCATTAAGGGATGTATGATTGTATAAAGAACTTTACTCTTCTGAAGTAACCACGATGAATGGTTTAACATATATCCCAGAACTGTTTTCTCTGGCTGTACAAAGATTTTCTATTTTGATTTTTTTAACTTTCATTTTTCATTTAACAATATACAGGCAGTCCTCATGTTGCATAGGACCAATACACACAAATTTCAGTTACCGTAGTTTGGTTAAACACTACCAGTTCCCCAACAACAAGGTTCAAATTTCAGGTACCATGGTACCTTACTGTTAGTGATCACACAAACTTCACTGTTAACTCTTCAATCCACAGATCACTACATAATAACACATGTGGATCACAATCAGTGATCATTCATGTCACTTCTTTCACAGTCTATCAATGGCTGGTCACTGTATATCCGTTATTCAGTCTAGGCAAAGACAGTAAAGTGTGTGAGGTGTGTTCCTTTCTTGCTTCCCAGTGATAAATCCATATGACATTTGACAATGTCATATAATCAGATGTCAAGATAATCAAAAAAGGGAATTGACCAACAAAGATGAAAGCACAGAAAAAGAAAAAAGAAGAGAGAGAGAGAGAAAAGATAACACTGGAAGTGAAATTCAAATCAAATATAAATGGAGTTATAGAAGAAACAGCTGACCACGGGAATATTAAAAGTGCCGCCATCTAAGAGACCCTTGAAACACAGCCAGAGGAACACAGAGAAGGCAAATGTATCAACATAAATGAGGAAAGTGACTATGACAAAAAGGACGAGTATGTCCCAGAGGAAGTGACACCAGCAAAAATATCACATTAAAGGAGTTCTCAAAGACATTTAACAACACTGAAAATGCAAGGGATAAAATGTGGAAAGCTGATCCAAACACGAACAGGAGTACAGGCACACCTTGTTTTATTGCACTTCACTTTATTGTGCTTTGCAGATGTTGTGTTTTTTACAAATTGAAGGTTTTTGGCAACCCTGCATTGAGCAAGTCTATCAGTGCCATTTTTCCAACAGCATTTGTTTAACTTCATGACTGTGTCATGTTTTGGTAATTCTCATAATATTTCAAACTTTTTCATTATTATTGTATTTTTTTATGGTGACCTGTGATCAGTGATCTTTGATGTTACTATTGTAATTGTTTTGGGGTGCTATGAACGGTGCCCGTTTTAGACGGTGAACTTAATTGTTGTGTGTGCTCTGACTGCTTCACCCACCGGCTGTTCCTCCATCTCTCCCTCTCCTTGGGCCTCCCTATTCCCTGAAACACAATATTGAAATTAGGACAATTAATAACCTTACAATGGCCTCTAAGTGTTCAAGTGAAAGCAAGAGTCACAGATCTCTCACTTTAAATGAAAAGCTAGAAATGATTAAGCTTAGTGAGGAAGGCATGTCAAAAGCCAAGACAAGCCAAAAGCTATGCCTCTTGACCAAACAGTTAGCCAAGTTGTAAATGCAAAGGAAAAGTTCTTGAAGGAAATTAAAAGTGGTACTCCAGTGAACACATGAATGAAAAGAAAGCAAAACAGCCCTATTACTGATACAGAGAAAGTTTCAGTGGTCTGGATAGAAGATCAAACCAGCCACATTTCCTTAAGTCAAAGCCTGATCCAGAGCAAAGCCCTAAGTGTCTTCAATTCTATGAAGGCTGAGAGAGGTGAGGAAGCTGCAGAAGAAAAGTTTGAAGCCAGCAGACATTGGTTCATGAGGTTTAAGGAAAGCCGCTGTCTCCATAACATGAAAGTGCAGGGGGAAGCAGCAAGTGCGGGTATAGAAGATGCAGCAAGTTACCTAGAGATGCAGTTAAGATAATTAATGAGGGTGGCTACTCTAAACAACTGATTTTCAATGTAGACAAAACAGCCTTATATTGGAAGAAGACGCCATCTAGGACTTTCATACCTAGAGAGAAGTCAGTGCCTGGCTTCAAAGGACAGGCTGACTCTCTTGTTAGGAGCTAACAATGCAGCTGGTGACTTTAAGTTGAAGTCAATGCTCATTTACCCTTCTGAAAATCCTAGGGCACTTAATAAGAATTATGCTGAATCTACTCTGCCTGTGCTCTATAAACGGAACAACAAAGCCTGGATGACAGGACATCTGCTTACAACATGGTTTACTGAATATTTCAAGCACACTGTTGAAACCTACTGCTCAGAAAAAAAGATTCCTTTCAAAATATTACTACTCATTGACAATGAACCTGATCACCCAAGAGCTCTAATGGAGATGTACAATTAAATTAATGTTGTTTTCATGCCTGCTAACACAACATCTACTCTGCAGTCCATGCAGCAAGTAGTAATTTCAACTTTGAAGTCTTTTCATTGAAGAAATACATTGCCTAACGCTGTAGATTGCACAGACAGTGATTTCTCTGATGGATCTGGGCAAAGTAAATTGAAAACCTTCTGGAGAGATGTCACCATTCTAGATGCCATTAAGAACATTCCTGATTCATGGGAAAAGGTAAAAATATCACCATTAACAGGAGTTTGGAAAAAGTTGATTCCAACCCTCAGGGATGACTTTGAGGGGTTCAAGACTTCAGTGGAGGAAGTAACTGCAGATGTGGGGAAATAGCAGGAGAACTAGAGTTAGACGCAGAGGCTGAAGATATGACTGAATTGCTGCAATTTCATGATAAAACTTTAATGGCTGAGGAGTTGCTTATCATGGATGAGCAAAGAAAGTGGTTTCTTGAGATGGAATCTACTCCTGGTGAAAATGTCGTGAAGACTACTGAAATGACAACAAAGGATTTAGAACATTACATAAACTTAGCTGATAAAGCAGCAGCAGGGTTTGAGAGGACTGACTCCAATTTTGGAAAAAAGTTCTCCTGTAAGTAAAATGCTATCAAACAGCATCACATGCTACAGAGAAATTGTTCATGAAAGGAAGAGTCAATCCATATGGCAGAATTCATTTCTGTCTTAATTTAAAAAATTGCCACAGCCACCCCAACCTTCAGCAACTACCACCCTGATCAGTCAGCAGCCGCCAATACTGAGGGAGGACCCTCCACCGGCAAAAAAGATTATGACTCACTGAAGGCTCAGATGATGGTTAGCAGTTTTTAGCAATAAAGTATTTTCTAATTAATTAGACATAATACTAATGCACACTTAACAGACTACAGTATAGTGTAAACATAACTTTCATATGAACTGGGAAACAAGAAAATTCATGTGACTTGCTTTATTACAATATTAACTCTATTGTGGTGGTCTGGACTTGAACCTGCAGTATCTCTGAGACATGCCTGTATTATAATTTGCAAAGGCAGAAAAATGATGCTCACTCCATATTGTAAGTTACACAAGAATAAGGCAAGCACTGTTCAAACTATCTTGATAAGTTTTTTTACAAAGAGATAAAACACATTAATTCTCAATGTGTCTAATGTTTTAAATCACAGTTACTAAATATTTTTTCATTTTCCTTTACATTTCTAACAGAAGAGAGTATGTAATGTTTTCACAAATATTTTTAAGTCACAGGACAATCATAACTTTTACCATTTATTATTAAGATGGTTTTTGCATGTTTTCAGCTTGCAGGGTCATTTTTATGGTCCCACGCTACCATGTACCATGTACATCTCCCATATTAGTACATATGTACCTACTTTATTAAGAGCTACATAATATTCCATTTGCCTGATTCAGCCACCTAATTCTGCATATCAAACCACCCCAAAACTTAGTGATTTAAAATAACAATTTATGGGGCTGGCCCCGTGGCCGAGTGGTTAAGTTCGCACGCTGCGCTGCAGGCGGCCCAGTGTTTCGTTGGTTCGAATCCTGGGCGCAGACATGGCACTGCTCATCAAACCACGCTGAGGCAGCGTCCCACATGCCACAACTAGAAGGACCCACAACGAAGAATATACAACTATGTACCGGGGGGCTTTGGGGAGCAAAAGGAAAAATTAAAATCTTTAAAAAAAAAAAAAAAACAATTTATTAGATCTCACAATTGTGTACATTGCCTGGGCTTAGCTGGGCAGTTCTGCTTCACATGCTGTGAATCAGGTTACTCATGCAGATGTAGTCACTTGGTAGCTTGGCTGTGGCTGGAATGTCCATGATGTTCTCTCATTCCGATGTCTCTCCCCACATGGCTTGTTATCATTAAATAATCTATTCAGAGCTTTACGGCATGGCAGCTTGCTTCCAAGAGGGTATATTTCAAGAGCACAAGCCCTCATGTGCAAGTACTCATTCAGCCTGCTTGTACACTTGCTAATGTCCCGATGTCACACGGCCATGACCAGGGCTAAGTTAGTGTGGGAGTAATCTACTCAAGGGCATGAATACCGAGAAATGTGGTTTATTGGAAGCCACTAATGTAACAGTATCACTTATTTACTGCCTGTTGATAGACATTTAATTGTTTACAATTTTTCCCTTTACAACAAGATAGTAAATATCATTGTAGAAAAATCTTTGTCCAATTAAGCCCACACAAGAAATTATCCTAGAAAAAATGTAAACTGTTCATACTTAATCATCAGGAAACTCTACATTAATTTACACAGATAAAACTCATATTCTATTTATCAACTCTACTGATTTACACCAATAAGGATATAACAGCACTCATTCCTGGGCCAGCCCTGTGGTTGAGTGGTTAAAGTTCTGGGCACTCTGCTTAGGCAGCCTGGGTTTGCTGGTTCAGATCTCAGGAGCAGACCTACTCCACTCATCAGCCACATTGTGGAGGCACCCCACATACAAAGTGAAGGAGGACTGGCACAGGTATTAGCTCAGGGCTAATCTTTCTCAAGGGAAAAAAAAAAAAAGAGGAAGATTGGCAACAGATGTTAGCTCAGGGCAAATCTTCCTCACTGAAAAACAGTACTCATTCCTGAAAAATCTTGCCAACACTAAGTTATTCATATTTTTAATATTTTTCCAATAACTTGCATTTATGTTATTAGTAAAGTTAAGCATATTTTTTCATATTTTATGGTTATTTGCATTCTTTCTTTTCATTTTTTCTTTTCGGTAGTCTTTTGTTTTTAAAGATTGGCACCTGAGCTAACAACTATTGCCAATCTTATTTTTTTTTTCCTGCTTTTTCTCCCCAAATCCCCCCAGCACATAGTTGTGTATTTTTAGTTGTGGGTCCTCCTAGTTGAGGCATGTGGGACGCCACCTCCACATGGCCTGACGAGCAGTTCCATGTCCATGCTCAGGATCTGAACCAGCAAAACCATGGGCCGCCAAAGCGGAGTTTGAAAACCTAACCACTCAGCCATGGGCCAGCCCCTGGGTTGTCTTTTGATTTGTAGAAATGTTTTGTAAATAAGATTATTGATCCTATTTTCCATTTTGCATGTTGCAAATATTTTCTCTCAGTCACTTGTTTTTTAACTTGATTTACAGTGGCTTTTATCCCATGGAAGGTAGTAATTTGTATATCACCATATCTAGCCATATTTTCCCGTAGGAAAGATAATCTCTATTCCCAAGACTGTAAAAATTATTTCTTATAATTTCTAGTATTTGTATATATTTTTTCTTTGCATTTAGTTTTTTTCTCCTAAATTTTGATTTTTGTGTCCAAAATTGTCCAACTTTTGTCCAAACTGTCCAAATTTCATTTATTGACTGTCCTTCCTTTCCTCCACTGGATTGATTTATTCCCTTACTGATCTATTTATTCCTGCAACAGTGTCATATTTTTAATTATAAAAGCATTAGAGCATGTTTTAACATCTGATAGAGCAAGTAGCACTTCATTCTTTGAAAATTTTCTTTGTCTATACTCATACATTTTTCTTTTTCTTTTTCCAGTTTTATTAAGATAAAATTGACATATAATATTTTATCAGTTTAAGGTGTACAATATAATGATTTGATATATGTACATATTCATACATTTTTCTTATAGACATAACTTTAGAATCATCCTGCCAAATTCTGAAAAACATTCCATTGGGTTTTGATTGGCAGTGCATTAAATTTTCAGATCCTGTCTTAGTCCGTTTGGGCTGCTATAACAAAACATCACAGACTGTGTAGCTTATAACCAGAAATTTATTTCTCACAGTTCTGGAGACTGGAAATCTGAGATCAAGGTGCCTACATGGTCAAGTTGTGTGTCTGGTAAGAGCTGCTTCCCAATTTATAACTCACATGGTAGAAGGGACTAAGGAGATCTGTTGGGCCTCTTCCATAGGGGCACTGATCCCACTCATGAGAACTCTGCCCTCATGACCTAATCACCTCCCAAAGGCCTCCATCTCCTAATATCATCACATTGGACATTAGGTTTCAACATATGAATTTGGGGGGGGACACAAACGTTCAGACCATAGCAGATCCATTGAAGGAACCTCTAGAAATGAAAAATGTAATCATGGAAATTAAAAACTCTAAGCAAGGTTAGATGGCAAGTAAAAACATCTGAAGAGACAATTAGGAAACAACGAAACAAATTACACAGAAAGCAATACAGAAGTACAAATAGATGGAAAATATAAAAGAGAGTTAAGTCATAAAATCCAGAATGACATGGTCCAAGATGCTATTTAATGGGATTTCCAGGAGATAACAGAGGAAATAAGGGAGAGGTAATGCTCAAAAAGATCACGGCTGAAAATTTTCCTAAGATTCAGGAACCAAAATGAGTCCCAAGAAATGTAAATAAATTCACACCTTGACTCATTAAAACTAGACACCATTAAAGATAAAGAGAAGATCTTAAGAGCAAAGAGAAAGAAATGATGGATTACCTACAGAGGAACAATTAAACTAACACCAAACTTGTCAATAGTAACAAAAGAATTCAATAAAATCTCTTTAAAATACTGACAGAACATAAATATCAATCTACAATTCCAAGGCAAAATAAGACATTTTCTGTCAAAAAAGAAAGCAAGCCTTGCCATTAGTAGACCTTTCAGTATCAAAACTGACTGGACAAATGTAGACTAGCTGGGCCAGTTTCTGGAATAATAAAACAATATAAAGTTTTAAATAGTTATCTAAAGTTGCTATACTTAGAAAAGATACCATTTAAAACTAATTTTACAATAATAGTTCTTTTTAATGCTTATCCAAGATATCCTTTTTAGCAGGATTTCTTCCTTGTTAAATAGACTTTTCTTATACTGATAATAAATAGCTTTATATAAGTTGAACATTGTGGTAATCAAATTTTCTTATTATAACAAATTTCAATATTTTTAAATCTTAGAGCAAGGTTCACATAATAAAAATGTTTCAGATCTCTTTTTCTCTCACTTATAGTTTATTTTCAGGAAGTCATCAAATTCTAAGGATTCTCTTTTCTGTCTCTTCTGTTCTATCTTCACAACTATATGTAAGTCCTAGTGACCTCATCTCTAGATCATTATTACAACAGTTTTATAGTTTATTTTATTCTCTCCAGACCCTTACCAACTCCAATCTATCTTCTAGAGAACTGACAACATACTCTTCAAATTTAGACCCACAGAGTTTCAGAAATGAAATGCTTTCAAAGAGTTTTGCACAATATAGGTCTGCTGAAACCAACTATCTTTTACAATTTTATATTAGATATCTCCTTTCTAAAAATCTCAGAGTTATCACTTTAAAAATATAAGGATATTTAATTCTTTGAACTCAGAATACTTACTACACATATTTTGTCACTTAATCATGTAGTGCCTCATGCCTTTATTTAATCATTTCATAGGCACCTATCTCATAACCTTTACCAAAATGTAACCTCCTGAAGAGCAGTTGTTTTTTTATCAGTCATAGTGTCTAATTATAGTGTTATCTGTGCATTCCAAGGCACTCAGTAAATACTAGCTGACTTATCAAATACTTAACAATCTGAAAATCTTTTATTTTTTGCTTTAGTTTATAAATTCTTCTTCTTTCCCATTCCCAGATGTCAACTAAATCTGTCCTTTTCTCTTTTACTTCATGATTTGGACTGTATTTCTTCTTTCTAAATAAGAGGTCATTTTGTTATGTCTTTTATTTTCCTTAAACCAAAAAACCAGAGAAAATCAAGTTCTCTGATAAAAAAAAGCATTGTAGAAAAGAACTTACCCTTCTCATACGTAATTCTTCTAATGCCTCCAGTAAACTTGTTTTGAAATCTAATAGCTGAATAGAAAACAATGTCTCTGAAGAACTTTGGAGAGTAAAGGTAGATGATGATGACTCAGTCTTAAAATCATTCTCCATATTAACATTTATTTCCTGTAATATAAAAAAGTTTTAACTGAAAACAATCATCTATCTAGGTTTTTCAAGTGCAGCACAGTTACCATAAAAATATAACAACCTGTATCCTATAATCCTCCAGGTTTAACACTGAATAACAGCTGTCATCACTCCTATTCTGATGTTGATACACAGAACATTTAGCAACAATGATGCCATTCTGTTTCTTTTGTTTTTCTGTTAACCTTAGTACCCTCGGAGACTAAATTTTTTGCCCCCAGCCCCCGTCTCCTAAAGGCTGGCTGCCTAATATTGCAGGCAAGGGTTGGCCCTTCACGAACTGCTTCATACCAAGGCTGAGACAGACATAATGCTTCCTGAACTTTACCTTGATATAAAGCATTTTGTAAGGATGGTGTGAATACTAATTAATAGGAATGCAATCTTTAAACCCAACAAAGTTGGAAGAAGAGGACTAGGGTAACTGCCTTTTATTAAAAACCAAGGCACTTAAATATCTTTCTCATCCCCAAAAATTCATAAGTAGGCTGCACGAAACTTTTCAACTTTTCATTTTATTATCAATTCACAGTAGTTGCAAAGAAATATACAGGGAGTCCTAAGCACCATTCACTCAGCCTCTCCCAATGTTAAGATCTTGTACTATAACAGTACAATATAAAAACTGTGTATCTGACATTAGTACAATCCACAGAGCTTATAATGATTCTACCACTCATTTGTGCATGCGTCTGTGTGTACAATTTGTGCATGTCTATTATATACACAACTTCTTGTAACTACCACGACATTCAAGATACAGAACTGTACCATCAACACAGGGTCCCTCATGCAGCTGCTTTGTCTCCATACTCATTACACTAATCTTTTCTCTATTTCTATAATTTTGTTATTTCAAGAGTGTTATATAAACGGAATCACACATCATGTAATCTATTGAGATTGGATTTTTTCACTCGTAATAATTACCCTGAAGTTCATTTAAGTCTTTCTGAGTAATAGTCCATGGTGTGGACGTACTATGGTTTGTTTAACCATGTACTCACTGAAGGACAACTGAGTGGTTTTCAGTTTCTGGCTCTTACAAATACAGCTGCTACAAACATTCATGTACAAGTTTCTACACAAACCTAAGTTTTCATTTCTTAGGGATAAATGTCCAAGGGTGCAATTGTTGGGGTGAATGAATGAAAACTGAGTCAATTTTCAGTTGTAAAATAAACTGCCAAACTATTTTCCAGAGTGGCTACACCATTTCACATTCCCATTGGCAATGTATGAGTGATCTAGTTTCTCCAAATCCCTACCAGCATTTGATGTTATCACTATTTTTTAATTTTAGCCATTCTGATAGGTATTCTATTATTAATCATTCTCCAGAGAAGCAGAAGCAATAGGATGTGTATATATGGAGAGAGAGACAGAGAGACAGAGAGAGAGAATTTATTTTAAAGAATTGGCTCATGCAATGGTGGGGTCTGGCAAGTTTGAAATCTTCAAATCTTCAGGGCAGGTCAGCAGGCTGGAGACCCAGGGAAAGGTCGATGTTGCAACTTGAGTCCAAAGGCAATCTAGAAGCAGAGTTCCTTCTTCCTTGGGGAACCTCAGTCTTTTTCTCTTAAGGCCTTCAACTGATTGCCTGAGGCCCACCCACAGATGGAGGGAAATCTGCTTTACTCAAAGTCTACTGATTTAAATGTTGATCTCATCCAAAAATTACCTTCACAGCAATATCTAGACAGGTGTTTGACCAAATATCTGGGGACTGTAGCCTAGCAATCTTGACACATAAAATTAACCATCACAAGTGTGTATGCAAGAAACTTTCTAAAAGAGAAACTTCCATTCTTAAAAATGATGGGCTGTGTTATTTGGACCAATCCTCCAACTAAAAACAAGTAACAATTCTAATATTTTTTAATCTTCTTAAAAGTGTCAAATACCTGTGTCAAAGATAATAAAAACTATGAAATTTTATATTATAAATTATAAAATTATAATATAAATATAAATATAAAATTATAAAAGTGTCAAAGATAATAAAAAATTATGAAGCCAAATTCTAAATTCCAAAAAAGACCAAGAATCAAGAAATAAACTGAGCATAGAAAGCCATCCTTACCCTGTGAGCATTTGCCAAATTGAGAAAAATTAAATAACAGCTTTAATGGCCTCTGGTGTGAGAGATACGGAATTCAAACCTAGGGCCTGCCAAAGTAGGAGGTCTAATACGAGACCCACTGTATTACGTAAAATTCAGAAGAGTTAAACTCTCAGGTAAGGTTAAAGCAAAAATAATCCACCTTCTACAGGAGAGCTGCCTTGGTGCTGAGCAGATAAAGCATAAAGGAGAAGAAAAGGGAGGCTGAGACAAGGAAAGAGAATATAAAAAAAAGTTTCATCCCATAAAGTTGTAAACAACTTAATTTTAAATGAATTTGTTAACAAAATTTGCTTCATAGGATGGTGAAAGAAACCTCAACCTATCCATATGATTTAAAATGCTTCCAGACTAGTAGTGCCCATAAGAACCTGGCAGAAGCAAACGAAAATTCTTTCTAGAGGAATGTAACTTTATTCTAGGTAATCTAGGAATCTTCATAAATAGTTTTTCAAGGAAAATAAACAGCACACAAAGATAACCAGGCAGGAAGAAAACACTGTATTACAAGAACAAGCAAGAAGAAATAGACAAGAGAAATGGACAGACACACAACTGCAGATTTTGGCATTATCACAAACAGAATTTAAAACAACTATCCTTACTCTGTTTAAAGAAATAAAGTCAAAGTTGAAACTATCTGTAAAGAATAGCAGATTTTTTAAAGACCCCAGTAGACTCTCTAGATTTGAAAAATATAATCAACAATTAATAACTCAATCAATATGTCTGGCAGAAGATTGGACACAGCTGAAAAGAGAAACAGTATACTAGAAAACAGGTCAGGTACAATATCAAGGATACAGCAAGGAAATACAGAAATGGAAAGTACAGAAGCAAAGTTAAGGAAGATGGAATATAAAGTGAGAGGCAATAATACAGTTCCAAAAAGAAGAAGGGAGAAATAAAGAGACACAGGCTATATTCTGAAGAGATAATAGCTGAGGAGTTTGCAGAACTGAAGAAAACACCAAGCTTCAGATCAAGAATCCCAGTGAATTCAAAAATGCTGCATTTATTCAATTCTGACTGAAAAGAAAGAAGCATTGGGTTGTATTGAGAAACTGAAGAGAAAGGGGTTGCTTTCTTGTTTTAATCTCATGTTGAATTGTACTTAGTTCATGGTTTACAAACACCTTTAGTCCATGTAAAGCATCATACTTGAATATGGTTTTATTCTTTTTTGTACTTGTTTTCTAATTCCATTCCCCTTCCCAACCTTTACAGACCACCCGTAATGCTCCCTTGAATCTATAGTTATCCTTTCAACATAGTGTTATGTGTGTGTACATTTAATTCACATAAATTCTATTTTTCTACACAGAGAAAAAAATTGCAGCAAATCCAAAATGGATTAAAAAAACATATCTATAGATATCACAGTAAAGTGACAGAAAAAAACCCTGAAAAATCTTACAAGAATACAACTAAATGTCAGAAGACTTAAAGCATATAGATATTGCCAGAACAAGGAATCAAAGAAAATACGAGAATGAAAAATTACAGAGCAATATAGCTCACGAAAGTAGATTCAAATTCTAAACAGAACAACAGCATACTGAAGCTAACAATGGATAAAAACAATATATCATAGCAAAGTTGGCTTTATTACAGGAATGTAAGATTTGTTTAACACTGTAAAATCAATTAATGTGGGGCCAGCCCCGTGACGGAGTGGTTAAGTTTGCATGCTCCGCTTCAGCAGCCGAGGGTTTCGCTGGTTCTGATCATGGGCGCAGAAATGGCACTGCTCGTCAGTCCACACTGAGGCAGCATCCCACATGCCACAACTAGAAGGACCCACAACTAAAATATACAACTATGTACTGGGAGGATTTGGGGAGAAAAAGCAGGAAAAAGAAAAAAAGATTGGCAAAAGTTGTTAGCTCAGGTGCCAATCTTTAAAATCAATTAATGTAACTCTATATTAAGATGTTAAAAGAAAAAATTACATGATCATAGATAAAGAAAAAGCATCTGAAAATACACAACAACTCCTGATGATATTAAAAGAACTCTCAAAACAGTTAGCAGAAGGGAATTTCCTTAATTTGATCAGCAGAATCTATAACAATGATTCAGCAACATCATACTTAACAGTGAAAAGTTGAAAGCGTTTTCCCTGAGATGAGGAATGAGAACTTCAATTACCACTACATTTTATTCAAAGCAGCACAATGAGGCAAGAAAAGAAATAAAAGGTACACAGACCAAAAAGCAAGAAATAAAACTGTCATTCACTAATGAAATAATTGAGAATACAGAATATCTCTTAAAACTACAGATAAAGTATTAGAATTAATAAAAAGATTTAGCAAAGTAGAAGGAAACAATACAATACAATAACCAACTGCATTCCCATACACTAAGAAAAAAGCTTGGAAATAAAATTTAAAATAACATTTGCAATAGCATTAAATAAATAAAATACCTAACAATAAAGCTAACAAAACGTGCAAGATCCTTTAGGTAGAAAAATATAAAACTTGATTAAATAACACCTAAATAAATGAAGAAATATACCATATTGATAGACTGGAAGCCTTAAAATTGAAAAGAAGTTAATTATCCCCAAGTTGAAAATTCAATCAATACAATCTCAACCAAAATTCCAACAGTTCTTGTGAAACTCAATAAGATGATTTTAAAATTAATATAGAAATGACCAAGAACAGCCAAGGTACTCTTGAAAATCAATATAGTACGAAAATTTGTTCCATCAATTATGAAGACTTATTACAACACTAAACCAATTAAGACAGTGTGATAATGATGCAGGGAAAGACAGAGAGACCCAGGAAACAAAACAGGGAACCCAGACCTATGGGTTTATAGGTGGGTGTGTGTGTGGGGGGGGGGGTGTGGGTGTATGAACATGTATATATCATATCAGGAAGGAAAGGAATATTTATTTGGATGACTGTGTATTTTAGAAAAAAAATAAAATTTGAACCCTACTTCACATCATACACAAAGATAATCCAAAGTGGATTAGAAAACCAAATTTTAAAAGTGAAAGTATAATGCTGTTGGAAGATACTACAGAATATATTAGTTGCTCTTAAACTAAGGAAGGACTTTTTAAACAAGACACAAAAAGCACTAATAATGAAGCAAAAGACTAATAACATTGATTATTAAAACTAAGAACGTCAGTTCATCATAAAGACAATAAAGAGATAAATCACAAAGTGGGAAAAGTATTTTTAACACATATAACCAAAAAAAGGGACTAATATCACAGAACATATTTTAAATATAATAAAAGGAAAATGACAGACAAACCAATAGAAAAGTACACAAGATATTTAAACAGGAACTTCATAAAAAAGGATATCCAAATAGCCAATATACACAGGAAAACGTGCTCAGTCTCACTGTAGTCAGGAATATGGCAATTGAGACTCCAAGATTCCAGAACATACTCACCAGATTGGCAAAAACTTGTAAGTTTGACATTACCAGGTATTGGTGAAGAAGTGAAGCAATGGGAATTCCCAGACACTGTCAGTATACAAACTGGTAAAACCACTTTGGAAAACAGTTTGGTAGAATAAGGTTGAAGACATAAATGCTTTATCAGTGCAACAACCCCCCTCACAACATAATGACGTAAAATAACATTAAAAAACAAAACAAGTACCTCAACATAATAAAGGCTATATAGGACAAGCCCACAGCTAACATCATACTCAATGGCAAGAAGCTGACAGTGTTTAAGATCAGAAACAAGACAAAGATGCCCAGTGTCACCACTTTTATTCAGCATACTACTGGAAATCCTAGCCAGAGCATTTAGGCAAGAAAAAGAAATAAAAGGCACCCAAATAAGAAAGGAAGAAGAAAAACTGTCACTTTTTGCAGACTACATGATGTTACATATAGAAAATCCTAAAAACTCCACCAAAAAGCTGTTAGTACTAACAAATGAATTCAGTAAATTTGTAGGATACAAAACCAATATACAAAAATCTGCTGCATTTCTATACACTAATAACCAACTATCACAAAGAGAAATTAAGAAAACAATCCCATTTACAATTGCATCAAAGAGAATAAAATGCCTAGGAATAAATTTAACCAAGGAGGTGAAAGACCTGTGCACTGAAAACTATAAGACGTTAATGAAAGAAACTGAAGACGACACAAATAAATGGAAAGATATTCCATGCTCATGGATTGGAAGAATTAATATTGATAAAATGTTCATACTACCCAAAGCAATCTACAGATTCAATGCAATCCCTATCAAAATTCCAATGGTATTTTTCACAGAAACAGAACAAACAGCTCTAAAATTTGTATGGAACCACAAAAGACCCAAAATAGCCAAAGCAATCTTGAGGAAGAACAACAAAGCTAGAGATATCACACTTCCTGATTTCAAACTATATTACAAAGCTATAGTAATCAAAACTGTATGGTATTATAAAAAAACATACACATTGATCAATGGAACAGAACACAGAGCCCAGAAATAAACCCTCATGTATATGGTCAATTAATTTATGACGAAGGAACCAAGAATATACAATACAGAAAGAACAGTCTCTTCACTAAATGGTGTTGGGAAAACTGAACAGCCACACGCAAAAGAATAAAACTGGACCATTATCTTACACCATACACAAAAATTAACTCAGAATGGATTAAAAACTTGAATGTAAGACCTGAAACCACGAAACTCCTAGAAGAAAACAGTCGGTAAGCTCCTTGACATCAGTCTTGGCAACGATATTCTGGATTTGACACCAAAAGCAAAAATAAACAAGTGGGACTACATCAAACTAAAACAAACAAGCAAATCCAATGATCAACAAAATGAAAAGGCACCCTACCAAATGGGAGAAAATAATTGCAAATCATATATCTGATAAGGGGTTAATATCCCAAATATATAAAGAACTCATAATCCACTAGTGAAAAAACAATCTGATTAAAAAATGGTCAGAGGCTCTTTTAGACACTTTCTCCAAAGATGACATACAGGTGGCCAACAGGTACATGAAAAGGTGCTCAACATCACTAATCATCAGAGAAATGCAAGTCAAAACCACGATGAGATATCGCCTCACACCTGTTTGGATGGCTATAATCAAAAAGACAAGAAATAACAAATGTGGAGAAAAGAGACCCCTTGGGCACTGTTGGTGGGAATGTAAATTGGTGCAACCATTATGGAAAACACTATGGAAGTTCCTGAAAAAATAAAAAATAGAACTACTATATGATCCAGCAATTCTACTTTTGGGTATTTATCTGAAGAAAACAAAACCACTAACTTGAAAAGATACATGAACCTCCATGTTCATTGTAGCATTATATACAATAGCCAAGACATGGAGGCAACCTAAGTGTCCATCAATAGATGAACAGATAAAGAAAACATGGTGCATATACATACACAATGGAATATCATTCAGCCATAAAAAATAAGGAAATTTTGCCACTTGTGACAACATGGCTGCACCCTGAAGGCAATAAACTAAATAAAATAAGTTAGACAAAGACAAATACCATATGATCTCACTTACATGTACAACCTAAAAAAAAACAAAACAAAACCCATCAAACTCAAACATACAGAGAACAGATTGGTGGTTGCCAGACATGGGAGGCGGGGTGGGTGAAATGGGTGAAAGTGAACAAAATGTACAAACTTCCAGTTATAAAATAAATAAGTCCTGGGGATATAATGTATAGCATGGTGACTACAGTTAATACTGTCCTGTATATTTGAAAGTTGCTAAGAGAGTAGATCGTAAAAGTTCCCATCACAAGAAAAAAAATTGTAACTATGTATGGTGATGGATGTTAACTAGACTTACTGTGGTGATCATTTTGCAGTATATACAAATATTGCATCATGTTATACATAATGTTGTATGTCATATAATGTTATATGACAATTAAATGTTAATTTAACATATGCAATGTTATATGTCAATTATATTTCAATTAAAAAAAGGAAACAAAACAAAACATTTATTTAGCTCAGGATTCTGAGGATTGGCAATTTGGGCTGGACTCAACTGGGTGCTTTCTCTGTTCTCTGCTAGGTTTTATCAGTGAGTCTGTGATCAGCTGCCTGTCAGATGACTCTGCTTCTGGGGATTCATCGTCAGCTGGGGTACCAGGACACCTGAACCACATAGCTCTCCTCATATATTATGGTAGCCTACGTCTGTTTACACAGTGGCAGGACCAGGTTCCAAGAAGAAAAGCAGAGCAGCCAGGCTTCTTGAGGCCCAGGCTCAGATATGGTATAACATCACTTCTATTACATTCCATTGGACAAAGCAAATCACAAAGTCAGCCCAGATTCAAGAGGTGGAAAAATACACTCCACCTCTTACCGTAGGGAGATGCAAAGCCACGTTACAAAAGGATGTGAATACAGAGAGGGCAGAAATTGTGTCCACTTATGCAATCTACCAGACACCCCTCTGACCCGGCAATTACTTTCTTTGGTATGTACCCCTATTCCCATTTGATCTGTCAAAATGTTACCATCCTTGAAAAGTCCACTAAAATATCTCTTCCTCCAAGAAGTCATTTTGGCCTAATTAGAGTAGTCCTTTCCTTTTGCTGAGCAACCATAACAATACGTAACTATCCTAAAATACATCTTATACCTGGACTCACTGCAGCTAATTCCCTAACATCTTCTTTACTACAGAAGATTAAACTAAACCAATTATGGTAATCTCATTACCCTTGCCACTGACTGATTTATAAATAGGCAAGCAACTCAATCCTGGCCAAAGAGATCTGAAGGGAAGTGTATTCTGAAGACAGGCTTCTGAGAAAGTTTTCCTTGCTCCTGAGAAAGAGTCTCAGGAGGAAATAAACCCCTTCTTGTGCTGGATATTGTTTTGTCTAATCTTAACACCTGGAAGTCCTGAAGCTATCTCTGACCACAAGGGGAGTCAGCTTGAGGGCAGTGAGGACGGCAGGGCAGTGATAAGGAAAGAACCCTGGTCCTTGACAACACTATTCAGGCACGAGTTATACCTTAGCAGGAGTCTACCCAACCTCCATGCTTCCAAAATGTAAGATAATAAATGCCCGTCTTTTTAAAGCCAGTTTCAGTCAGATTTTATATTATCTGATACCAAAAGAATTCTAACTAATTCAACGTCCTACTATCTATCGGTGCATCTATTACGTTTGCCAGTAGTTATTGGTATACAAGACAACCCACACTAGATGACCCCCTAAGGGCAGAGTCATGTCTCAGTTAATTTTCTTTCTTTACTTTGTTTTGTTAATTTTTTAACCAAAGTAATATTTGCATTTGGTTATAAAACTTAAAAAAAGCTGATAAGCACATATTGGAAAATAGCAATCACCTGGCCTACATTTCCTCATTCCCACCAGCCAGTGTCAGCTACTTGGAATTAGTTTGGCTGTTTCTTCTAATATTTACATTTATGTTCATAAATAATGAAATTCTATTTCTGGATGTATAAATTTTCACCGTATTTTTTATGTCCTGTTACAGTAATTAATTCAGCTCACTTACATCACCCATAATCACCATCGCTTTCCCTCCTTCCATCTTCCCAGTAGCCTTACAGCACAATTCTTGGTTGACAACTGTCAGTTTACAGCAGTGGTCCTCAAAGTGTGAGAAGATTTTTTTCCAGGGAGTCTGCAAGGTTAAAAATGTTTTCATAATACTACTACAGCGTTATTTGCCTTTTTAATTTTCATTTTCTCATTAGTGTACAGTGGAGTTTTCCATAAGCTACATGATATAATATTGCAAGAGAGTGAATGCAGAAGCAGATATGAGGATCCAGGTGTCTTCTTTTAAGCCAGCTATGAAGATTTGGAAATAGAAAACAATGCCATTTTATCACCAAAATTTTTTGTTTAGGAAAATGTTATTTTTTATAAAAATGTTATTTAAGATTTCATAGATTTGTTATTTTTACTTGAATAAATATATTTAAATTTTCTCAGTTTTAATTTCTCATCTCACAGAGAAAATATCAAAAGATATATCCCATATAAACAAAAGCTGTTCAACGTCTTTAATAATTTTTAAAAGTATAAAAAGTTCTCAAAACTTTGAGACCTGCTAGTTTAAATTATTAAAACTTATACAGTTTCACTTCCAAGCCAAGTAAAACACTGTAATACATCCTTTGCGGTTGTCCTCAAGTTTCAATAATTGTTCAGATTTTTTTTCTCATTTCTTATTTTGCTTCGTATCTGCCACTTATTTTTTCCAAGTGGTCCAAAAAATGTCAGTCATATAACAATAATTTTTCCAAATTTTCAAAGACATCGAATGATTTTAGTCATCACTCTCCCACATCCTTCTGTTCTGCTGCTCGAACTAGGCCTAGTTAGCAGATGCACCACCATTGTTCCAGTTTTCCACTGACATTTTCTTGTGTTGGAAGCTCTGTTTCCTGGCTCCTATGCCTTCTTCTTTTTTGATTTTTCATTTTGATAAACAGTAACCCCCAACAACTTCCTACGGAAAGGTGAAGGGGAGGTAAATTTTTAAAATGTAGAAATGTCTGAAAATTACATTCTTCCAACCTCATACTTAATTGATAGTTTGGTCTCAGTTGTGGGAAAGTTTGCCTATAATAATTTCTTTAATAATATCCTCCACATGTTCTCTGTTCTCTCTTTCTGAAACTCCTTTTAGTAGGACAACGGATGACATATACTGATGATCCAATTTTCTTTTCCCTCCTATTTTCCATCTTATTGTACTTCTGTTCCACTTTCTGAGAGATCTCCTTCCCTTTATCTGCCAATCATTCTGTTGAAATTTTTCACGTTTTTAATGTCCAAGAGTTCTTTCATGTTATATGTTGTGTTTTTTTCATAACATCACATTTTTGTTTTATGAACATAAGAACCTCTCTTATCTGGCATTTATTTATATATTGTGTATATATTGTTATGTATTATTTAATTGCCACAAATTCCTTCCATTCAGTATCCACGCCCCTTTATAATACAATTTTCTTGCTCTTCCCATCCAGAAATGGAATATATTTCTTCACCCTTCTGAATCTAGGGTAGCTTTATAACTTGCTTTGATCAATAGAATGTGGTGGAATTAACATTGTATGAATTCCAGAGTTTAGGCTTCAAGAAGTCTTGCAGTTTCTGCCTTTGAACTCTTGGAATGCTCCTCAGAGAGCACCATGATGTGAAGAAGTCTGAGATGATATACCACGTGAAGAAAGAAACCCAGGAGTTTCAGCTTTTCCAGCTGAGCTCAGCCCCAAGCAAATCCACCAACTAAATAAACTTATATGAAAGAGCCTACAGGAAACCAGTAGATGAACATTCCATTCAACGCACAAAATTGTGAGAAATAATAAATCATTTTTGTTTGAAGACACTAAGTGTTCGGTGATCTGTTAGTCAGCAATAGGTAACTAATATAAAAATCAATACTAGAAATAGAATAATGTCATACAAAAATCTAAAACACGCAGCACTGGCTTTGGGACTGCATGATAAACAGAGGCTGGAAGAGTGGCATGGAGACTACGGAAACTGTCATTAGTCTGGAAAGATGGCATGAAATGACTGGCCCTGTTGTAGTCTGCAGTAACTTGGAAGATAAAAAATGCACCTAATTAAAATGTGGATCTGAGGAGGTTTCCAAGTAGAGTGTTAGAAGCATACACTGGCTTTTTTTTTTTAAGCTGAATATGAAAGGTATGTGAAGAGAGGTGAATTAAAGGAAGGAATTCTTCAGGTTTATTAAGTCAAATTTTCAGGAAATACGAAGGGCACAGGCTGGGCTGGAAAATAAAATCATTTCACATTTCTAGTCTCTCCAACAGAAATTCTGACAGAAAAAAATAGCTCAAAATAAATATCAAACCAAGGGTTATGGGTCTAAAGACTCTGTAATGCCTCAGAAAAATGCAAAGCAACCTTATTATATAAGAATCTCAAGGGCATTATCTCAGAGCAGCCTGATACTTCCTAAGTAGAGAGAGGTCTGTCTCAAAAGGAATTATGAATGTGCCTTTGGAGAAAAAAAATCATAGGAAACCCAGAAAGTTTTGTGTTTTTCTTTTGGTTTCTTGTTTTGTTTATTTGTTTGTTTGTTTGTTTCAGTGGACTGGTAGGAGCACTGCCAACTTTGACTAAAAAGAACTGAGACAGTTCAAGATGAAGAGGCTTCTGAGCCACCAAAGTTCTACAGATAGGAACCAAGACCGAAACAGCTAGTCAGGTGCAGAGACCATTTCTTATGGAAAAGGAAGAGCTTTTCAAAGAGCTGGGCCAAGAATCCAGAGGTTTCTAAGAGGAAAACAGTAGACTAGAGAAACACTCCCAGGGAGCAGAATGGAGGTTGTAAAGAAAAACTCTATAGTAATGCTTCACACTACACACAATACTCTACTTCACTTCTGACACTTCTGGTCACCAAATGCCTGGGGTTTTTCCCCACACCAGGCATTTCTACAACACTAGCTGGGTATCCAACTTAAACTCAATTCTGACACTACCTGGGAGATAACGTCAAATCCCATTGGTTAAGGGTTCAGTCCTACAAGAATGCCCCCACCACCACTTCAGATGCCTATCACAAGTCCAGGCTGTCACCTGTATTTCCGACCAACTGGCTATCAATCCGAGGTTTCCATGACCTCCTCCTCAGATTCAATTAATCTGCTAGAGCAGCTCACAGAATTCAGGAAAAGAGTTTACTAACTAGATTACCAGTTTATTATAAAGGATATGAAAAGATAAGAATATACAGCCAGTTGAAAAGACACATCAGGAGAGACCCAGAAGGGTCCCAAGCACAGGAGCTTCTGTCTTTATAGAGCTTGGAACGTGCCACCCTCTCATCACATAGATGCATTCTTGTTCACCAACCCAGCAGCTCTCCGAAACCCTGGAGTTCAGGGATTTTTATGGAGGCTTCATTATGTAGACTTGATTGATTAAATCACTAGCCATTAGTAACCAAGGCAATCCCTAGCCCCCCTCCCCTCCCAGGAGGTCTGGCGGGAGGAGGTGGCCTAAAAGTTCCAACCCTCTAATCATCTTGTTGGTTCCCCTGGCAACCAGCCCCATTCCTTAGGGGCTTTCCGAAAGTCGCATATTAACATAAATTCAGGTGTGGCTGAAAGGGGCTGATTATGAATAACAAGAAAACAGTCTAACAGTTCCTTAAAGGTTAAACATAGAGTTACCATATGATCCAGCAATTCCACTCTTAGGTACTCAAGAGAATGCTGCATATGAATATTCATGAGGAGCACTATTCACAACAGCCAAGAAGTGGAAACAACCTAAATGCCCATCAAGTGATGAACTGATAAATAAAATCAGGTATATCCATTAAATGGACTGTTAGTCAGCGATAAAAAGGAATGAAATACTGGGGCTGGCCCCATGGCCAAATGGTTAAGTTTGCCCTCTGCTTCAGTGACCCAGGGTTTCACCAGCTCAGATCCTGGGCACGGACCTAGCACTGCTCATCAAGCCATGCTGAGGCAGAGTCCCACATGCCACAACCAGAAGGACCCACAACTAAAATATACCACTATGTCCTGGGGGGCTTTAGGGAGAAGAAGGAAAAATTAAAATTAAATAAATAAAATCTTTAAAAAAAACCAGAATGAAATACTGATACATGCTACAATATAGATGAACCTTGAAAACATTATACTACATATTCTGTGATTCCATTTATATAAAATGTCCAAAATAGGCAAATCCATAGAAAACAGAAAGTAGATTGGTGGTTGCTTAGGGCTGGGGGTTGCGGAGATTGGAGAGGAATAAGAAGTAACTGCTAATAAGTTTGGGGTTTCTTTGTCAGAAGATGAAAATATTCTAAAATTGATTGTGGTGATGGTTGCACAACTCTGTGAATATACTAAAAACTACTTTGAATGAATGTATGGTATGTGAACTATACCTCAATAAAGCTATTATTTTTAAAAATGGAATATTATACTAAAAACCTGAATGGAAGCCCTGGGGCAGGGCTTATTGACTAACAGCCTCCACTACTGGGTGATCAGGTGGCAAGATAAGTCTTTTCATTAGGGGACCACTTCCCCAACATCAATATGTAGACATCTTTTCTCTCAGGTCTTTCATTTTTTCAAGAAAAAACCTCTCCATTCTCTGGTGTTGGAGTGCAGGGGGAGGGGGGAGGATTCTATATGGCAGCATACATTCTGAAAGAAGTGTGATAGATAGGAGGGGAAGGCTCCACATTTAAGGCGGTAGATTTTTACTCAATCTTCACTTGTAGTCCCATGCCTCATCCCTGTCCTCAGCTGTGTCTGGTATACTCCTGACTAGAACTGCCATGGTTCAATTTTTCAGAGCATAAATTTCCCATCTCCTGTCGAGAAGGAGACCTGAGAAGGTTCAAGTATTCTATATACAGATTTTCAACAGATAGCCCTTTTTATGCCCAAGGCATATTCCTGTCTTGTCCCTGTGAGTTAATACCCTTTTTATGCGTTTCAACGAGTGAGTAAAATAAATATATGTGGTCAATCCATCATGTTTAATCAGAAGCCTCAAACAAGATTTCAAAACCCATCTCCTATTTAATTATATAAACTCTGCAGCACATAGAACAACTCCTTAAACAATGCTAGTCCTCAAAAAAATACATGATGAATTACAGAGTAGTTGATTAAAGAAACTTTAATTAGGTTCCCAGCATATGCAGCACACTATCTTAGTTTCTCAGGATATGAGCTCATGACCTGGTTGGAGAGACAGATATGGAAACCAACAGTGTCATGGCACTCAAGTAGAGGCATATACAAAGTAACTATGAAAATACAGAGAAGAAAACAATTAATTCTATCCACAGGGCTTAAGGAGAGTGTTATAGAAAAGATAATATTTGTGCTAGGCCTTAAATATTGTCGGGCAAAGACTATGGGGGAAAAATAACAAGCAAAATGATAGTTATATGTTAACAGTGTTTATCATTTACATAAAATATATCAATTTACCAACAGAAATGTCTACCACATAGTGCAAATCTAGATGATTTGCCACTTGGCTTTGGGAGCTAGTACTGCTATTTTGGTCACTGTGGTATCCCCCAGAATCTAGCCTTCCAGCTGGCACATAATAGGGACTGAATAAATCAGTTTCCAGTTCAAAAGCATACCAAATTTACTTGAGCTTTAATGCCTACTTACTTGCTATTCCTTCTGTCTGGAATGCTCTATCTCCACATTACACAGAATTTCCTCCACGTTTTTCAGGTCTCAGTTCAAATGTCACCTCTTCAGCATGTACTACACCCCATCACTCTTCTGCACATCATCCTGTTTTATTTTCTTCACATCAGTTACCATTGCCCAAAATTATGTGTTATCTATTAAGTTTGTTTATTATGTCTCTTCCTTTAAAAAATAAGTTTTATGAGAGCCCTGTCTCATCTGTCTTGGCCATGCTGTCTTCAGCACCTAGGACAGGGCCTGATATAGAGTAATATCAGAGATTAAATATTTGTTGAGTACTAAATGAATTTACCTCACTTTCCTAGTCCTTGAAGGCATTTAGTGACCTGTACTATAGGCACACAAATAATCATTCTAAGAGCAACAGACTGGGAATGAATGGATATTAACAAATCTGTTCATCAGTAGTCATGTGATTGCAGACAAACTGCTGGACCTTTCTGGATCTACTTTCTTTACCTCTACATTTGCTTCCAGCTCCAAAGTTCCATCTTGTGACTACCATGTGAACAATCCCCAATGAGTCTTCAGTCATCTCAAAGTACTCGCTTGTATGTTTCCACTTCAGATTTAACAAACCAAAATTTATACTTTTCTTCTCCCTAAAAGCTTTTAAACTTCATTTCTATCAGTAGTATCAAGTATTTTACTTAAATCTACAAAGAACATTCACTAAATCTTTGATCTCTGTCTCTTTTCTCTCCTTCTCTCTGTTCCCCCTCTCACTTTCACTCCCCTTCATCCCCTAAATCTAATCTCTAAATGGACCTGCCTGTTCTTCCTTCTAATGGCCCTCAAATTCATTCTGCATCACTACTCCTACTGCCATCAACCTAGTCAGACCCTCATTACCTCAGACATGAATTATAACCACCTTTTCCTGTTATCCCTTTATTTAATCTTCTCCCCCACTTCAATCTATCCGACATATTTTCTCCAGAATTATTTTGCAAAACACCACTTAAACCTCATCAATCTCCAAATTCAAGAGGGCTTCTCTTGTTTACAAATCCAGTCCAAATGCATCTGCCTGATTTTTAAGGGTTCTCACTTTCTAGTTTCATCTTCCTTTTCAACTTTAATCCTCTTCTGCACCCAACAGAGATCCCAAAAGAGGACCAAGAAGTCCTCTATTATAGTTTCCTTACGTTCTCTTACCTAATTCATGCTCATTCCCACCTCTGTACCTAGAATAATTTTTCTACTCCCTCCCTACCTAAATTCTATCCATTTTTTATGCCCAAGGACCCTTTTCTCCAGTAATCCTTCTCTGACCTTTCTAAACCATTAGGACCCCTTCAGTCTCTAATTTCCTGTTGAGTGTTTAAATTCAACACTACAAAATTTAACAGTAATTCACCAATTGTTCTATATGTGTTCAATCTGCCTCTCCAAAAGGGATGTTGCTTAGAGGCAAGAACTGTTCTGCACTTCTTTCATTTACTCCCCCACAGCATTTAATACAGTTCTAGGCACAAAGTAAGCAGTCAATAAATTAACTAGAAATTAGAATGATTTTTATATGACTCCTTACATAATACAAAGCAATTTCACCTATATTTTTCTTTTGATCCTTAAATTGCTTCCCTGAGGTTTGTAGGGTATTACTTCCTACATAGTATGATAAAAAAAAGACCACTGAACTTAAAGTCAGAGGCCTAGACTTGAGTAAAAACTTGACTGTTTCGTCAACTGTGTAATCCTGGGGGGAAAAAAGACTTTTTTTCTGAAACTCAGCTTCCTAATCTGACAATAAATTTCAAGTTAACCCAAAAAGACAGGTTCATATTTTGAAAGTTCAGCACTATTGAAGGCTTGAGACATATTTTTAGATGGATTAACAACCCCAATCAGATAAACTAATAAGTAATTATGGAGAGAATATAGAAAAATCTACAACTATGTCTGATTTCATTTTCTATACTATTGAGACTTTAAAAAATATTAGACATAATAATGGTAATGTTTTAAGTACTATTAATATTTTATCAGAAAGCTACATTTCTTTAAATAGATCTTATCTGTTACTTATATCCCAACATATCCCAGAAGAGATTTAATGCAGTGACTTCTTTAAGAGGCTTGCTATATTTTTCTTTGTGGTTTTCATTACTAAAGAAGGCTAAACTATTTCCATCAAAATGCCCCTTCTATTTTATATGGGAAGTCAATGTCAAAATGTTATTCATTTACCAAAAAACATTTCAAAGTGCTTTTATTTAGTGACCTGGCATTTGTTTCTTGCTACATATAACACTACTTATCTTAAATGCGTGAAATACCAAAATCATTAGCCAAATACCTGCAAAATTTGGGAAGTGTATCTTTATGCTAAGAGTATAAAATCATATTACTTACCTGTTAAATTCAATAATCAACAGTGTTAAACAAATAAAAGCATGAAATAAATCAGTGGTTCTCAAAATGTGGTCCCTTGGCCAACAAAATAAGCAACACCTAAGGACTTGTTAGAAATGCAAATTCTAGGGTCTAACTTAGATCTACTAAATCAAGAACTAGGGGTGGGGTCCAACAATCCTGTTTTAACTAGTCAACTGAAGTGTGAGAACCACTGATACAAATTAACCTGAGCATGTCATACTTACCTGGTGACTGAATTTTTTTTTCCTTGCTAGGGAAGATTCGCCCTGAGCTAATATCTGTTGCCAATCTTCCTCTTTTTTTTTTTTAATGTGAGGCCCCACCACAGCATGGCCACTGACAGAGGAGTGCTGTGGAACTGAACCCAAGCCACCAAAGCAGAGAATGTCAAACTTTAACCACTAGGCCGCTGGGGCTGGCCCTAAATATTTTTTAAGTAGTAGAAAATTTAGATTTAGAGCCTATCTAGGAAAAAGTTTTTTGTTTCTTTAATTTACTAAATGCTGATTTAAAGGACTAGACAAAACTATGAGCACTGTAATCAGGCCTCAACAATGGAAATGAGAAACCTGGTGATAACTCTGAATTTTCATATTAATAATCAGAGAAAATTAATGCTAAGTACCCACAAATTTGCAAATATTCCCAAAATATAAACAAGGGCAAATGATTAAGAAGATTTAATTAAGTGTTTTCCCATTTGGTACACTTTTAAAATTTATGATCAGAGTTTGGCCTATTATAGAAGCAGCAAAATAAGCAAAGCATATGAAAATCGATCCTATGGACTTAAGTTTATAAGCATTTTGTTCCAGCCCAGAGGTTTCCAACTGGTGTCATAGGACAGCATACTATTAATAAGTTACAGGTTTGAGTCATTACGCCTCTCAGTTGAGCAAAAGGCCAGGCACAGCCAAGAAAGCCCCAACACACAAGGTTGGTTGCAATTGGTCATGAGTAACTTTGTCCACATGCCCCTCTGCACCATACAAATACTATGTTATTTTTCAACTGTGCCATGATGTGTGGCAAAAGAAAGTAGGAAGGACTCTTCCAACCATTTCTGCTAACTCAGTGAGTAGGATACTTTCAGTTGCAAATACAGAAAACACAGTTCAAACTGGCTTTAAAAACAAAAGGAAATTTATTGGTTTGTTTGGTTTTAAAAAGTCTAGGGGCCGGCCCGGTGGCGCAGCAGTTAAGTTCACACCTTCTGCTTCGGTGGCCTGGGGTTAGCCCGTTTGGATCCCAGGTGCAGACATGGCACCGCACGGCAAGCCACGATGTGGCAGGCGTCCCACATATAAAGTAGAGGAAGATGGGCACGGATGTTAGCTCAGGGCCAGTCTTCCTCAGCAAAAAGAGGAGGATTGGCAGCTGATGTTAGCTCAGGGCTAATCTTCCTCAAAAAAAAAAAAGTCTAGAACTAGGTTTGGCTTCAGGCAAACGATGTGCCCAGCACCTGGATAGTTATTCTTTAAGTTTCTGCCTATGACACCTTGATATTGGCTATCATTTCATAAGGCCAACATGGGTGCAAGAAGCTACCAAGGCTACACACTGCCTTGTTCCTTCTTCCAGCAAGAAGAAGAGAGTCTATGTCCCAATGAAAGTCTAAGGTTACCCATTTAGGGCTTCTTGGTTTACCTTTCCATCCTCAGCCAATTATTGAGCTTGGGAGTGATGCAAGCACAGTTCAACAAGCTCAACCTTTGAAGCTGGAGGTGAAGTCAATCCAGGTTAACTTCACAAATGTCACATGCTTGAGAAAGTGAGAACGACTACTTAGGGAAATGTCAGGTACTGTTACCATGAAAGAGGAAGAATGTATACAGGTAAATAAAAACAGCTTTCCATAATAGCTTATCACATGTCTCTAAATAAGCCAATTACCTTTAGATTAAAAGTGAGAAACACTAGTAATCTAAAAAACATATGTTAAAATGACATATTTTTACCTTTTTTTTTTTAAAGATTGGCACCTGAGCTAACATCTGTTGCCAATCTTTCTTTTCTTTTTTCCTTCTTCTCTTCAAAGCCCCCCAGTACATAGTTGTAGATTCTATTTGTAGGTCCTTCCACTTGTGCTACATGGGACACCACCTCAGCATGGCTTGATGAGCGGTGCCAGGTCCAAGCCCAGAACCCAAATCGGCGAAACCCAGGGCCACCGAAGCAGAGTGCATGAACTTAACCACTCAGCCAGGTGGGCAGCCCCTTAACCTATCATATTAAAAGGCCTTTTAAAAAAATATTTAGAACTAGTAAAGAGATGGGGAAATAGGCATTCAAACAGTTCTGGTAGAAATGAAGTGGAAACAATCCTTTGAAAACAATTTAGAATGTCCTAAGAGTCATAAACTAAACAGATTTCCACTTCTAAGAATCCATTCAAAAGGAAAAAATCCTAAATGCAGAAAAATTTTCATGTTAACAGTTGTTTACTTAATATTTATTAATAAAAACAAGAAAGAAAAATTGGAAACAGCCTAAAGGTCCAGTAATAAGATAACAGTCAAGGAGAGCCAGCCCTGATGGCCTAGCAATTAAGTTCGGCACACTCTGCTTCGGCAGCCTGGGTTCAGTTCCCAGGTGTGGAACCACACCACTCATCTGTCAGTAGCCATGTTGGGATGGCAGCTCATGTAGAAGAACTAGAAGGACTTACAACCAGAATACACAACTATGTACTGAGGCTTTGGGGAGGAAAAAGCAAAGAAAAAAGAGGAAGACTGGCAAGTGTGAATCTTTCCCAGCAAAAAAAATAATAAAAAGAAGACAGCCAATTAAGTTATCACTATATGATGAAATATATGTAACTGCTTAAAAGGAAACTAATAATACCTAATATTTGTTGAGCACTATATGCAAAACACTCTCTTAACACACTATTTAGTTCTCCAAACAGCTTTATGAGATATTTACTGCTAGCATTGCTATTTCAGAAATGAAAAAACTAAGGCATAAAAAGATTAAGTAACTTGCCCAAGGTTACACAGTACAGGGTGGAACCAGGAAATAAACCCAGTAATCTGGTTCCAGTCTTGCACTCTTAACCACTTCATTATATTGCCTCTCAAAATTGTGTTTGTAAGGCCAGCCCTTGTAGCCTAATGGTTAAGTTTGGAGTGCTCCACTTCAGCAGCCTAGGTTTGGTTCCTAGGCATAGACCCACACCACTTGTCAGTGGCCATGCTGTGGCAGCAGCTCACATACAAAAAGAAGACGACTGGCAATAAATAGATGTTACTCAGGGAGAATCTTCCTCAGCAAAAAAAAAAAAAAAAAAAAGGTGTTTGCATAGTTTATAATAACAGGAAATATTCATATTACAATGTTTTGTTAAAAACAAACATTAACAACAACAGAAACAGGACTCAGTGTTCCAGTTGTTGGAGCCAGTGGGTTGAACACAGGTATTTAGTTCAGCCCCACTAAAACAACAGTGGGCAACTTAAGGCACAAGCCTTGGACAACAAGAATGACATGAGACAAAAATTTGGCTTTTGGCAGGCAGATGGAGGAGCAGTTATATTTATAAGACCTGAGAAAGCAAAGCTGGTAATAAGGAAAATAGAGAAGCAATTTAATTTACAACACACGCCCCCTTTCCCGACATCCCTTCCCTGGTCCCTCCTTCAAGCCCCTGCATAAAAGGTCTCATGATACCAGGGACCTCTAAAGGTGAAGGCAAAAGTGAGGCCAAAAACAGGATGACTGCTTGAAAGTCTATTTAAGGAGAAGTTAGACCCATAGGTTCCCTCTCTCTTTCTGGTTAGCCAGATAACTACCCTTCCCTCCCCTGGATATAAGATGAGAAGTTGTTTCGAAGATGATAAAACAAAGAGTCTCTGGAATAGGAGACACAGGCACAGTCTGGGGGGGTGGGGGGGCTACTATATTGAAAAGTTTATACACCGAACGTTGAGACACTCCTGCCCCACCAGCCTTCTTCCTCCACAGGGCTTCCACAGCTGCTGACAGCCAGACAGCACTTGAAGCAGGAGACTAGAAGTGTGTTTTTGAGGGAATTTGACTGGGCTAAGAGAAAAGACATAAGTAATGTTACATGAGGAGTTTCCTGACAAAATATTCTAGTCAGATTACCCTAAAATGAAGACCACAGGGGCCGGCCCTGCAGCTGAGTGGTTGGGTTCGTGCGCTCTGCTTTGGCAGCCCAGGGTTTTGCTGGTTTGAATCCTGAACTTGGACATGGCACCGATCATCAAACCATGCTGAAGCAGCATCCCACATGACACAGCTAGAAGAACCCACAACTAAAAATACACAGCTATGTACTGGGGGACTTTGGGAGAAAAAGGAAAAATTTTTAAAAAATAAAAATAAAAGGGGCTGGCCCCAGGGACGAGTGGTTAAGTTCGCATGCTCCGCTGCAGGCGGCCCAGTATTTCGTTGGTTCGAATCCTGGGCACGGACATGGCACTGCTCATCAAACCACGCTGAGGCAGCATCCCACATGCCACAACTAGAAGGACCCACAATGAAGAATATACAACTATGTACTGGGGGGCTTTGGGAAGAAAAAGGAAAAAAATAAAATAAAAAAAATAAAAAAAAAAAATAAAAAAAAAAAATAAAAATAATGAAGACTGTAGTCAATAAGCCCTACCCAGACATCTAGAGCTTCCAATCCACTTTTTTTAGTGCCCCATTCTTAAATACAGAGCAGAAAGCTAAAGACCAATAGATTTTTGAAGCAAAGTGTCTAATTTCAAAGACAGAGACAAAAACAAATAGAAAAATTACAAAAGCAACTTAGAGGAAGCAAAGATTAAGCAGAGGAAATTCTTTCAAAAGAAACATCATTAATATTCTCATTAAAAGATAGATATTGCATCTGTGAAAAAAAGAAGATGCTCCCAAAAAAGGAAGACTCATAGAAAGAAAAACTCTTTAAAAAATTAAGATAGTAAAAATGAAAAATTCAATAGAAGGGTTGGAAGACAAAATTGAAGAATCTTACAAAAAGAAGAGCAAAAAGACAAAGAAGTACAGAACTGAAGAAAAAAGGATTAGACAATTACAGGATTAATTTAGAAGGTCCAATAACTGTACCCTAGAAGTCTAGAAAAAGCAAAGAGAGAAACTGGAGAATAAATCATCAAAAAATTTCTAAATCAATTTTCCCAGAACTAAAAAATATGAGTTTGCCAGCACCAAGACACATTATGGTGAAATAACAGAATACTGGAGAAAACAGAAAGATCCGATAAGATTCTAGAAAGGAAAAAAAACTTTTTCCATATAAAGAATGAAGAATAACATAAGCGTTTTCAACAGCTACAATGAAAGCTAGAATAAAGAAGCTAAGCCTTCACAATTAAGGGAAAATTACTATCAAACTGAAATTTCACCAGCCATGCCAAGCGTGAAGGTAAACAATATTTTCAGACATGCAGTGTCCAAAAACAATTTACCTCCCATGCATCTTTTCTCAAGAAGCTCCTTAAGGATTTCTCCAAGAAAGAGGAAGGTATGGGATCCAGGACACAGGGGAGCTTATACCAGAGGGAGAGGAAAGAAACTCCTGGGATGTTGCACTGTACAGAAAACCTAGAGGGCAACCACTCCAGACTGGAGTCATTTAGTAGGCTCTGGGAGAAAGTTCCTCAATAGGATGGAAATTAACAGATTACCAACTAATTTTGAATCACTAATAAGAGTTTTATATAACTGAGAAATGTCTGAGGTTGAATAAGAAATGAATCCATTAAAAAAGTAAGCAATGGGGGAAAACACAACAATGAGGGGGGAACGTCGTACAGCAAAGAAAAAATAATCACAGCATACTGCAATGGTTCAGCTGTGAACAGCATTCATGCAGTCATAACAATATAACTCTAAATACTGATATAATCAAGATCATGGTATAACTATATGAGGATGATGGATAGCATGTGAAGGGGGACGACTTAGGGCAAAAGATCAAGCAAAGTTGAATCTTCATCTTCTGGGGCTGGCCTCTTGGCCAAGCAGTTAAAGTTCTGCACACACTGCTGCAGCAGCCCGGGTTTGCGGGTTCAGATCCCAGGTGCACACCTACTCCACTCGTCAGCCATGCTATGGAGGCATCCCACATACAAAATAGAGGAAGACTGGCACAGATGTTAGCTCAGGGCAAATCTTTCTCACCAAAAAATTAAAAAATAAATTTTAAAAAATAAAAATAAATCCTCATCTTCCATGATGGAAAGTCATTAGATAATGCCTAAAACTGGAAAATCTAGAAGTAGCAATGATAAGCATATTATTTAGAGATGCGGAAGTAAACGTCTAAAGAATCAGTTAAAATAGTTTAAAGTAGTTGCCCTGGAGAGGAGGAAATGGCAGAAGAAATGACTGTTTTTCTGAACAAACCTTGTAAAAAAAAAATTTAATTCTCTACATTACGTGCGCACATAACTGATAAAAGTAAATAATAAATTTTAAAACTTGGGATTTAAAATTACATACGCATCATGATTAAAGCTATATCAATATAAACACCATCAGAAAAAAACATTGAAAGGGAATACATCAAAATGTTAACTGTAGTTTTCTTTCAGTGATCAAAATATGAGTGTCTTCCCCTTCACTCTGCTTTCCATAGAGTACATATAACTTCCATAATGGAAGAAAAACTTAACTGTCTATGTTTTAAGTTGGTACAGAATTACTTCAGTTGAGAACCCTCAGAGAGATACAAAATTAGTTAGGTGCAAGCAGCATTTCTTACCATGAAAGAGAATAGAACAGAACAGAATAGATTAGCAATCTTCACATGTGATAAGTTTCATAAAACTTTTGTTTTAAGTATATGTACATGTAAATACATGTATGTGTCTGGTTCACAATGTGAAATATATATATATATTTTTGAGGAAGATTTAACATCTGTCGCCAATCCTTCTCTTTTTGCTGAGGAAGACTGGCCCTCAGCTAATATCCGTGACCATCTTCCTCCACTTTTTATATGTGGGACGCCTACCACAGGATGGCTTTCCAAGCAGTGCCACGTCCGCACCAGGGATCCAAACTGGCGAACCACGGACCACTGAAGCAGAACATGCACACTTAACTGCTGCGCCACTGGGCCGGCCCCTGAAATATTTTCTTACTGTGGGTCACAGTCCAAAATGTTTTTACAATGCTATTAAAGAAAGCTTGATAAAGTGAGAAATATACCAGTTTTGAAGTTTTGTGGTAAAATATAGATTTTTATTATGCACTTTTGCAAAAGGCATATGCTTTTCCACAGATGCCTATAAGAATACATAACAGAGGCCGGCCCAGTAGTGCAGCGGTTAAGTTGGCACGTTCCACTTCGGCGGACTGGGGTTAGGCGGTTCGGATGCAGGTACAGACATGGTACTGCTTGACAAGCCATGCTGTGGTAGGCGTCCCACATATAAAGTAGAGGAAGATGGGAATGGATGTTAGCTCAGGGCCAGTCTTCCTCAGCAAAAAGAGGAGGATTGGCAGCAGATGTTAGCTCAGGGCTAATCTTTATTAAAAAAAAAAAAGAATACACAACAGATGTGGATTCAAATTCTGTCTCCTCTTACTAGCTATGTCACTTCTCTGGGTTTCAGTTTCCTCATCTACATAACAGGGATAATGATACTTATTTCACAGGATGTGAGGATTGAATGAGGTAATGTAAAAAGTCCTGGCATATCATAAGGGTTCAATACCAGACAACAAGAAATGAGGAAGCCTATATGTACAAAACACGCTTTTTTGATCATTTAAAGGAGATATATAATATTCAATTTGAGGTTTCATCCATATTTTACTCTAAAGAGATCAAAACACTCTCACATTTTTTTTTGGGGGGGGGGATTAGCCCAGAGCTAACATCTGCCGCCAATCCTCCTCTTTTTGCCGAGGAAGACTGGCCCTGAGCTAACATCCGTGCCCATCTGCCTCTATTTTATGTGGGATGCCTGCCACAGCATGGCTTGACAAGTGCTGCATAGGTCCGTACCCGGATCTGAACCGGCAAACCCCTGGCCACTGAAGTGGAATGTGCAAACTTAACCACTGTGCCACTGGGCTGGCCCCACTCACATTTCAGTACTGCTTTTATTACAGGAATCTCCGAAAATGTATATGCCTTCCCCTATGTGAAGCACAATCTGAACAGTTAAACTCAAACAATGACTCTATATAGGAAAGCAGTCATTAAAAAATACTCTACCTTTAACATTTGGCTTCAAAGTGTTAGTAACAAACTCTTGTAAATAGTTCATTTATCCATAGTCATTTATAATAATAAGTATATTGTTTACACTATTTACAAATATTTATGTTATATGTACAATAAATGTACTTATAATTATTTACATCTATAATACAAATTTCATTATAAAAATATATTTTTAGGGCCAGCCTGGTGGCACAGTGGTTAAGTTCACATGTTCCGCTTCTCGGCAGCCCGGGGTTTGCAGGTTCGGATCCCAGGTGCGGACATGGCACCACTTGGCACGCCATGCTGTGGCAGGCATCCCACATATAAAGTAGAGGAAGATGGGCACAATGTTAGCTCAGGGCCAGGCTTCCTCAGCAAAAAGAGGAGGACTGGCAGTAGTCAGCTCAGGGCTAATCTTCCTCAAAAAAATAAAAATAAAAAAAAATATATATATATATATATTTTAAAACAAAGCCAATATAATAAAATGCTTAAAGCATTACCTCAGCATATTACTGATTCTATACTATACAAGTATTGCAGTTTTTTTCAAAAAACAGCTTTTTCAAAAGCACATAATAAAAATCTGTATTTTGCCTCAATTTAAAAGCTCTAAAGGTTTTTATACCTTTGAAAGTATTTATTAAAAAGTACATCTTAAATACTCTACAGAAGAAAGTAAGGTAACCTATAATCCTGATAAGGGTCAGAGTAATAACACAAAATGGACAAATTACACTGTCATTCTACTTAAATTATTTAAGATATTTAATTTGACCTGTAGATAGTCTCTTGTCTTCTCATCATGCCTGACTTTTAAGTGGGAGGTCTTCATTCGTGATGATCCTTTAATAGAAGCAAAGCTTTCTCCATTTAACCCATGCTGTTATCAATCATGTGCAGGGATAAATGAGGCTGTAAGATTTTGCCAGTATCACAAATGACACTGTGACCTGAGGCCAACATCTTTATTTGCTTCTCCAGTGATTCACTTCAGCAGATATTAACCAATTTTATAATCCATGAAAGGCAAAATTAAAGGACACCATCCATAAAACAGAATAATTCCCATCAGCAACAAAGTGATGTGTGTATTATCTTATAAATTATATGGCCATACAGTGTGGTAATGTAATGAAGTAAAGATGGTAATAATCAAATGCCTAGGGCAAACGCTAATATGCATTTAATCACACAGCATGGAGCCATTTGTCACTACAGTTGAATGCATGGGTACATAAAATACATGAGTCACGTCCTTATTGTTATACTATAACAGCATCAATTTCACACTATCATTTCACATAATAACAATTGGTAGGCCTTGACATTAGCTAAAACATTCAAAGAGTATAAACCAAATCATCAACAATAGCTTTTCAAATACAAAACAAATCAGATTTTTTCAGTATCTAAAACTGAAAGAATTTTTCCCAAAAAAGTCTTTGTTAAAGAGCTATTATCCCAAGTTTCCTTTTTTTTCTTAAATAGCCCATAAATTGGTTTCATCATATTGCCTTTTATTCTTAGGAATACTCTTATGACTTGAACTGAATGCTAAATCAGTCTTATATCTCCTTCTTAAGTAATTATTAATATAATATTTTAACATAAAATGCGGATGACATTTGTCACAAAAAGTGAAGTCTTATGTGAAAAACTGTATTCATTAACTATACACAAGCTTGTGCATGTGTAGATTGAAAAAAAAGATTGAGAAAAAATTACTAAAACATGATCTAAAAATATATAAACACTAATTATCTGATCTTGGATTGCTACAAGATTCATTGGGAAACCTCCTTAACTCCATCAAGATGCTCTATAATATAACAGTATTATAAATATTACATTTCCTAGAGTGTATCCCCTCTAAAAGTGAAGAACCAAACGGTCTTGTATGTTCCATACAGCACACTGCCAAACTGGAATTGATTATATTTGCACTCACAGCCTGTCTTCTATTAGCAATGGTTGTGTTAGCCATATATTGTAAGTTCCTTGACTAGAGGCCGAAGTTTCACTTTTGTATCCTCACACTGCCTAATACAATAATTTACAAAAGTCAGTCACTCAATTAATATTTGTTGCACTGCATGTTGCACTGAATGGAACAGATCACTCATATCCTTTGGAAAAGAAGGGAGAAGATACTTGGAAACCAGAAGTTAAATAAGGCAGCATGTGCAAGCAGAGTGTGTTCTGTAACCGTGATAGAGAAATGTTAAGAAAGATATCACAATACTACAAAAGACCTAGAGAAGAACAATTATATAATGAAGGAAAATGCAACAGTATCCACAAGTGGATTTTTAAAATAAGCCTTCTTATATAGAGACAATAAAGAATAAAAGTGATAGAATTCAATATATCTCTCGGGTCAAGAAACTGTAAGGAATACAAATTTTGAGTCAATAGTCTTTATCTTCAAGGTCTAGAAAGGTAGATAAAGCATTTATTCAAATAAGTGTAACCCCAGACATAATTAACACTAGGCATGATATAAGACATGACAGATAAAAAAGGGTGCTCTAAGTGTTCAAAGAGTTCAAAGTAGACAGTGCCTGAGCCTCATTTACTTCACATATAAAATAAGGATACTAAACTAAGTTTAAATTTTTACTTGATTGTTAATTTGTAAATATCCTTTCTCAATACCAAAATAGTTACAACAGCAAAAGCAAATTGGAGTAGTTGCTGTCTAGTACTACTTCTAGCAGTAAAATTCTGATTTAATTAACCTACAGAGAAGAGATTTTAGATTATTGAAGAATTCAAGAAACTGTTCACAAAGGAGGATTCTGAGACAGACCCTAAGCAAGGGAAATCAAACATGGCTGAAGGATAGGAGGATAGTTCTTATTGACACACACTGATCTGGAAAGTAGGAGGTCACTGATGAGCAATTTGCACAAATGAGATGTGAAGTGAGATTATAAGGTAGTAGTTTAAGGTCATAAGTAATCAAGAACAGGAAGGGACAGTAGAAAAAATCAAACATTTTACATTTTATAGAAAAAGCCAGTAAAGATCACATGATTAAATATGAAAAGAGAGAGGATAATTGAAGGAGTGAGGTCTGACAGTTAAGTAGAGGGGAAATATATCAAGGAATGATTAGCCTCAGAAGAAAAGGGAACAATACTCCTTTCTTTCTTAGAAAGTAGAAAAATAAGGTGAACGGGCCAAGATACAAAGTTTGCTGAGGTTCCAGAAAGAAACAGGACTTTAGAAATCCAGTGTAAACCAGATCTTGTTAAATGAATTTCAAAATTCCAGAACTAAGGAAAATCTTAAAGCCTGAAAATGTTAATGTAAACGAATAAAGGAAACAGAAAGCAACATTCATTCAACATTAATTGAGCCCCTTCCATATTCAAAATGTAATGATTAAAAAAAAACAACATAGAGTCCTGGTCCTCAGGGAACTCTGCTAGAGAGATACAGACATATAAAGATAATTATAATACAATGTGGTCACATGCAATGGTAGAGATGCCTAGAGAGTATTATGGCAGCAGACAGGAGGAGCTTCCAATCCAGCAAGAGAAAGTCAAGGAAGGCTTGAGAAGGTCAGAGACTTCCTGGAGAAGGTGACTTCTGGGCTGAGACTTAAAAATCTTAAAAGTTAAGAAGTTAGCAAAGTGAAAAAGTTAGGTAAGAGTATCTTAGAAGGGAAAAACAGCATTAGAAAAGGCATAGATGGACAAAACATCATTTTAAATGAGGAACCAAAAACAGTTTTAAGGAGCTCAGAGTGTAACATGTAAGGCTGGGAGAAGATTCGAGATGAGGCTTGAGGAGCAGGCAGGTCTTACCGGGGTTTTTCATCCATGTTAAGAAGCTTGAACTAATTAATACCTTCAGCATTCTGCTCTCATATAGAGTGCCTTTCTCTATCTTTTATGTTTAAACACATTTCAAAATCAGATCCAATTCCGTCTCCCCCAGGAAGCTTTCTTATGAATCCAGCTCAGATCAAATGCTCCTTTTCTCAACTGTACTTGTTGCCTGTTATCATATGATTAGCACCTTCTTGTGTATACTCCCCCATTCTTATTGCCTATTCCACATAATTTTGCACTTTATTATGTCAATGTATAATGCTGCCATTAGTAATGTTATTTTTTCATTAATTCTTTCATTTTTTAGGTTTATTAAGCTCTAATGGAAAACACTTTGGGAGCACAGTAAATATTTTATTAAATTACTATAAATTACATAAAATTATTAAAACATTTTGAATTTATTAAAAGAAAATAATTTGAATTACCACGAGTAAAATATTCTCTATTCACTGTAAAATCTTTGTCAACTTTCTCCTTGTTTTAAGAAAAGAAGCAGTGATTTCCTAAACAAATTTTAGAAATTTAGAAAGATTCATATTCTAGACATTCTGAGGTGTTTGAAGGAAATGAGAATTGGAAATTATCTCCATAAGGATCATATGGAACCAAACATAAAGTAAACTATTAAAGATACTATAAATTCAATTAATCTAAAGCAACACAACAGAGATCTTTGGATCAAGTACATAAACACTAATTTTGGCCATCTTATAAATAAAATATAGGAAAATCTTTTCAACATTTCTTAAAACACTTATAACCTTTAAGTGAACTCCCAAATATTCCAAACTTGAAACAAGAATAAATTGCCAAAATGTCTTCATAAAAGCTGATTCTGTTTCTTTTTAAGGAAAAAACCCTCTTTTTAAATTGTGATTAACACTGGCTTATAAGCTTATATAAATTGCAGGTGTACAAGGCTAACTAGTACAGCTGGAAATTTTTTGCTCATTGAACATAAACTGAAAATAAAAGTTTTCGTTTTATATGCAACTACTCTCAGCACCAGAGAATTTCCGAAAGGCTTTTCTTATTACTAACAGAAAGTTCCTACGGGTCATAACCTATGAGAGTCTTCTATATTCTTACCTCGCTAGCGCCTAAACTGATCATAAAGAATCATCTGCCAGTAAGCAGCACTCACTACCCCAGGACTGGCTGAGGAGCGAGACCTTCCACAAAGAGGCCACGGTCACGTCGAGCGCCCCTCCGAGCGCAGCCCTCACACCCACCTCCCAGCGCGCTCCGCCGCTGAGCGTTCGCAAGTAAGGGGACCCCACGGCCTCGCGCACGACGACTGCAGCCTGCGCCCCAACCGCGGGCCAAGCCAGCCATGTAACGGGTCTCAAGCAGAGCTTTTCTACCCGGCAGGCTAGACTAGAACAAAATAAAAGGGAGACTAGAAGAGCGCGCCGCTCGGAGAGAGGGTGAGCAGCGCCTCGGGGGCTTTGTCTCGGGCCCTCGTTCAGGTGTTTGCTCTGGCCCGACGGACAGTGCTTGCTAACGGAGCGTAACCAGAGCTGAGGAGCGCTCTGAGGGCGCCTTCCCCGCGGGCCTCCGGGCGCCCCTCACCGAAGAAGCCCCGCGGCGCGGGCCGCCGGGACGCACGCCGGCAGCGCCGCCTCGAGGAGCCGCGCCGACGCCCGCGAGGACGCCCCGTGAGGGCCGCCCCTCGCGGTCTGGCCGCCTCGGCAACAACCGACAAGCCAGAGCAGCGCGCCCCCGCCCGCCCCCCGCAGCTTCCTCGCGGCGTCAGCAGAACCGGGCCGCGGCATCGCCAGGGCTGGGGCAGGTTGAGGACCGGGCGCCCTCGCCATGCGGGGCGCGTCCACGCCGTCGGAGCCGCCCCGCGGGGAGCGCTTGGACACTACGGCCGACGGGACCGGGGCCGGCACGCGCCCCGCCGGACCCCACTGCGCCCAGACGCCGCCCACTGCTGGGGGCGGGACGCGCCAGGGCGGGGCCCCCGCAGCCGCTGTCCTCGCAGCAGCGCCGCTGCCCGGCGGGCCCGCAGGCCTGAGGCGGCGGCGGCGACAGGCCCGCGGCGACCCGCGGCGTGTGCACCAGCCGGCACGCGCGCGAGGCGCCGCCGGGAGGCGAGGCGGGGCCTGCTTGGGTCGGCCGGCGTCCTACACGCAACCCCAGGCCTGGAGGTGTGAGGGGCTGCTGCGCCGGGCCTACTCCCGTCCCCAGCGAAGACCGCCAGGCCCGCGCTGGCCCGCCGCGCACGCGGAGCTCGAAGCAAAGCGCACAGACCTGAGGCGCCGGGCAGGACGGCGGAAGACCACCCGCGGCCTCGCGCGCAGGAGCCGCCGCGCTGGGTTGCCGGGCCGAAGGTTCTAGGCGCCGCCGGTCAGCCAAGGGAGGACGGGCTAGCTTGGGCGGCTGGAGACGCAGCCCGCACCCTTAGGTGTGCCCTGGACGAAAAGGGCAGGTGACTGCGCCACAGCCCAGGGCACGCCGGCAACAGCACAAGTCACCTCAGGCGAGCGCCTCTCGCTCCCCCGCGGCGCTTCGGCTCACCTCTTCCAGCCCACGGGCGCTTCCGGGTTCCGGGCCCTGAGGCACTTCCGGGTTACTTGGCTGTCTTCCGGGGCCTTGGGGCGTCGAAGCCAGGCCGGGAGGCTTGAGCCTCCGGGGAACGTGGGATTGATATTCTTTTAGGATGTGAGCTCTAGATGCTCCGTGTGTTTCCTAGTTTAAGTAAAACGTTTATTGGCTTATCCATCCGTGTTTATGAAAATCTTTGGAAGAATGAAGAAACAGCTAACAAGATAGTGTTGGGAGCAGCGGGCACTGTGCAGATGGAGACGGGAGAGGGTGGAAGACCTTGCTGAAGACCTTTTTTACAGGTTTTGTGTTTGAATCACGTGAAAGTGTTATCGTGCAAAAAGTCACACGATTATTTTTTAAAAGTGAAATAATAGAAAAACTGTAGCTCTCATCAGACTGAAGATGACACCTACTCTAGCCCTAATAGAGAATGCAGTATATTTCAGGTCTCCTGCGTGGTTCATGCCGTGCTACCAAAATCTGAAAGAAATGGTCCCTGTCCTCAAAACTTTAACCATATTTGCAAGGAAAAGTCTGTCTGGAACTCTTTTTCCTCCTGCCCTTCCTTCAGAACTTCCCTGAGTGCCCGCACTCTTTCTCTGCTCTCCCGCCTTGCCGTCCCGTCACAGGCACCGGCTGACGTGGAGCCCGTGGCGTCCGCGCCCTGGAGCCGGCTCCGCGAGGGCGCCAGGCCTCCCGCACCTGCATCCCAGCTTGCACGACGCCCGGCGTGCAACTCCCGAGTCCGTGAACGGCCGCTTCCGTTTGGTATGTGCTAACTGTAACAGCTATACTATAATATTTATTAATATTTACCGATAATTTACTGTGTGTCAGACAATGAGGTAAGTGTTTTATGTATATTACTCATTTTAGTCTCCACAACCCCAGTATTATATACTTTTTGCACATTAGGAAACTAAGGTGTAGAGAGGTTAAGGAGTTAAATTTAACGATCTCTGATCCCTTTCTAATTCTATGTAAGTTTCCCAATGGTTGGTGAATATAAAATATTACATTTCTAGAAGAGAGTTTTAAAATAGTTTTCAGAATTTTTTTTGCCATTTCTCCTTTTCTAAAATATGTCTTATAAATATGTCTAGTTCAATGGAAAACACCTTGGTTTCAGTTGAAGTGCCTATTTTAAAACAAGTTTAGTTAATTGCTTAAAAATAACTTCATTAAGGGGCCAGCCCAGTGGTGTAGTGTTAAGTTTACACACTCCGCTTTGGAGGCCCCAGGTTCACAGGTTCCGATCCTAGGTGTGGACCTACACACTGCTCATCAAACCATGCTGTGGCAGCATTCCACATAAAATAGAGGCAGATGGGCACAGATGTGAGCTCAGCAACAATCTTCCTCAAACAAAAAGAGGAAGACTGCAACAGATATTAGCTCAGGGCCGGTCTTCCTCACCAAAAAAACCCCCCGCAAAACATTATGTTAACAAGAACAATAAAACTAAGCATATCCTTTGACCCTGTAATCCCACTTTTGAGGTGACATTCCAAGGGGAGTAATCATGGAGGCAAGAGAAGGAGAATAACAATTTGTACAAAGGTGTTTATAGCATTGCTATTTACAGTAATGAAAATTTTGAAACAATCATTCTAAAATAGTTGGATATTTAGAAAACTACATATCAATAAATTCAAACCCTTCATAACGTTTAAAAATAAATATATTGTTTCAATGCATAAAAATGTAAGTAATCTCAAATGGAAAAGACAGACCCTGCAATGGGCACACTGATTAAACTTTTAAGTATATCTTTGAATTCTGAGAAAGATCAGAGAAAACTTTAGCATGATGTAATTGATCATTTAAATTTGTGGAATTATTTTTTTTTAGTTGGTAAAGTATTTAACAAAACTTGAGGGCTGGCCCGGTGGTGGAGTAGTTACGTGCACACGTTCTGCTTCAGTGGCCTGGGGTTCGCCAGTTTGGATCCCGGGTGTGAACATGGCACCACTTGGCATGCCATGCTGTGGCAGGCGTCCCACATATAAAGTAGAGGAAGATGGGCATGGATGTTAGCTCAGGGCCAGTCTTCCTCAGCAAAAAGAGGGGGATTGGCAGCAGTTAGCTCAGGGCTAATCTTCCTCAAAAAAAGAAAGGGAAAACTTGATAAATTCTCCTTATTCTTGCAAATAATGACTATATAGACTTGCCTTAAGCCATAGTTGAAATTTTCTTTTATGCTCAATAAGAGAACTCATGAAATAACCATCCTGGTAGTTCCTCAGAGAATTGCAGGTCAAAGTAAACTTGAGCTACAGTTTTACTACTATTGTATTAGCAATTTTTGGTGTTGAATTGTAATACCCAATGCCAGTGAAGTATGTGCTTAAATTGGTCACTCATGTTTTTTGGTGCCTTTATAAATGGTACAACCTTTTTAGAAAGCAGTATGATAGCACACAAGAAAAGGTATGAAAGTATTGTTTTTTTCTCTCAGTCCTGACAATTTGTAGTAAGGAAATAACGTGAGGAAAAAATATGTCTGCAGAGGTATTTATCACGACATTATCTATAATAGAAAGAAATCAGAAGTATCCTGAATATCAAGATAAGAGAATGATGGAGTAAATTACAGTGCACTAAAATGATATTTTGAAGGTTACACAAAAAATAATAGGGAAATTATTGTAAAGGAGCAAACCTTTTTATTGTATAGTAACTTTGTTATTGTATAGAATTTTTATTTATCATTTGACTACCATAATTAATTACATAATTATCATATGATTAGTTAATGAACTTGTGCTAGAAACAGTGCTACCTACTCCTCTGTATCTGTCAGGATCTAATTCACAGTATTAATTAGCTGTGTGGGGAAGAGGTGAAATGAAGCATCTCAAGACAAAAAAGGAAAAATCCTAAAAGAAGGCTTCACTCTACTCATCTGACTCCAGCCTAGGATTCTTTATGGAAGGGCCTGTAGGACCCAGACCTATGTGAGGACTCGTAAGCTAGACACCCTTCCCCAGGTAGAGATTTTCTCTCATGTACCCTACAGACAGAAGCCTTAAGACTTCATTCTGTCAGGTATGTTGCCTACCTTGCTTTTTCCTCTCTGAACACCAAAATTTTTATTCTACTAGCCAGATAGAATCTACCTGGTCCAAACATCTATGTCAAAATACTTAAAAGGTATTTTAATTCAGTATAATAAGATGGAAATTATGTTTTTTTAAATGTCCATGTGTACAAAAAGTGATATCCCCAAAGTGAGAATAATGGTTGGGTAAGTCCTTTAATTTTAAAATTTTTACTAAAAGTTGTTACATTTTGATATCATGGGGAGTGACGTCAGCATCATGGTGGGGTGAGCTCTCCCCTTAAACTCTCCCCTCTAAAGTACAACCAAAAGGATATTCAGACACCAAGAGGACTTTCACACAACACAAAAGATGTCTGAGAGACCCACACAGCCCTACATCTGAAGGTGGTGGGCCTGGATCCTGTGGAGGAAGTGGAAGCTGGTAAGGGGGACTTTCCTCTTCCCAACAGCAGCCAGCTACCTCAGGAATGGCATTTATATACTCCAATAACAAACTAACAAAGCAAGAACTCAAGAATACAATCCCATTTACATTTGCAACAAGAAGAATAAAATATCTAGGAAGTAATTTTACCAAGGAGGTGAAAGACCTATACAAGGAAAACTATAAGACCTTACTGAAAGAAATTGATAATGACATAAAGAAGTAGAAAGATATTCCATGCACATGACTTGGAAGAATAAACAGTTAAAATGTCCATACTACCTAAAGCTATCTAAAGATTCAATGCAATCTCAATCAGAATCCCAAAATGACATTATTCAGAGAAATAGAACAAAGAATCTTAAAATTCATATGGGGCAAGAAAAGACCCCAAATAGCCAAAGCAACCCTGAGAAACAAGAACAAAGCTTGTGGCATTACAATCCCAGACTTCAAAATATATAACAAAGCTGTAGTAATCAAAACAGCGTGGTACTAGTACAAAACAGGCACACAGATCAATGGAATGGAATTGAAATCCCAGAAATAAAACCAAACATCTACGGACAGCTAATCTTTGACAAAGAAGCCAAGAACATACAATGGAGAAAGGAAAGTCTCTTCAATAAATGGTGCTGGGAAAACTGGACAGCCACATGCAAAAGAATGAAAGTTGACCACTATCTTTCTCCATACACAAAAATAGACTCAAAATGGACCAAAGACTTAAAGGTAAGGCCTGAAACCATAAAACTTCTGGAAGAGAATCTAGGCAGTACACTCTTTGACATCAGCCTCAAAAGGATCTTTTTAAATACCATATCTACTCAGACAAGGGAAACAAAAGAAAAATTAAACAAGTGGGACTTCATCAGACTAAAGAGCATCTGGAAGGCAAAAGAAACCAGGATCAAAACGAAAAAAACAACCCACCCACTGGGAGAAAATATTTGCAAATCATGTATCTGAAAGGGGTTAATCTCCATAATATATAAAGAACTCATACAACTGAACTACAAAAAAATGAACAATCCAATCAAAATATGGGCAGCGGATATGAACAGACATTTTTCCAAAGAAGATATACAGATGGCCAATAAGCACATGAAAAGATACTCAACATCACTAATCATCAGGGAAATGCAAATCAAAACTACGCTAAGATTCCACCTTATCCCCTTTAGAATGGTTATAATCACAAAGACAAAAACAACAAATGTTGGAGAGGCTGTGGAGAAAAGGGAGCTCTCATCTACTGCTGGTGGGAATGTAAACTGGTGGAGCCACTATGGAAAACAGTATGGAGATTTCTCAAAAAATTAAAAATAGAGATACCATATGACCCACCCATCCCACTACTGGGTATTTACCCAAAGAACTTGAAATCAACACTTCAAAGAGACTTATGCATCCCTATGTTCACTGCAGCATTATTCACCATAGCCAAGACATGGAGCAATCCAATTGCCCCTCGACTGATGATTGGATAAAGAAGATGTGGTATATACATATACAATAGAATACTACTCAGCCATAAAAAAGTCAAAACCGTCCTATTCACAACCACATGGATGGATCTTGGGAGTATCATGTTAAGTGAAATAAGCCAGACAGAGAAAGACAAACACCATATGATTTCACCTATTTGTGGAACATAAACAAACTGACAGACAAAGAGAACAGTTTAGTGGTTCCCCAGTGGAAGGGGCATAGGGAGTGGGCACTAGGGGTGAAGGGGCACGCTTTTATGGTGTCCAACAAATAATAATGTACAACTGAAATTTCACAATGTTACAAACTGTTATGACCACAATAAAAAAATAAATTTAAAAAACATGTTACATTTTATAGTGAATTCTATTTAATGGATTGACTATTTTTTCTTTGAATAAGTTGCTAACAGACTTGCCCTATCAAAAAATTAATAAACATATTAAAACTGTCTAAAAATCCGTATACTTCTTACATTTGCCTGGCATGTCGTTGTAGTCCTCCTTCCCGGACTCTCCCTCCCCAGTACCTCACCCCAATCCATCGTTCCCATAGCTTTTTGAAAGATTTTATTTTTTTCCTTTTTCTCCCCAAAGCCCCCCAGTACATAGTTGTATATTCTTCATTGTGGGTCCTTCTAGTTGTAGCATGTGGGACGCTGCCTCAGCGTGGTTTGATGAGCAGTGCCATGTCAGCGCCCAGGATTCCAGCCAACGAAACACTGGGCCACCTGCAGCGGAGTGCGCAAACTTAACCACTCGGCCATGGGGCCAGCCCCTCCCTTAGCTTTTGCACATGCTTCTCCCTCTACTTTTATAGTCACTCTACCTACCTGCACCTTCTCATTCTTTAAATTCAGCTCACAGTTCTCCACTTTGAAATTTCATCAACCCTCCACTCCCATCTAAGCAAAATTGATTATCTCCTTGGTACAATCACTGTTTTCTGTGTATCTTTATTGTAGTATTTATCACTCTGCATCACAATTATTTGCACTTTCTTTCTTCTAATAGACTGTGAACTCCTTGAGGACAGGGACTCTGGTCATATTTACTTTTAAATCTTTTAAAGGCTAGTACAGTGGATGGCACATACATAGTGGTTAAGAGCAAATGGCTTGATACAAATCCTGACTCTGCCATTTACTAGCTAACGACCTTGGGCAAGGCATTCAATCTCTCTGTGCCTCAAAATCCATATCAATAGAATGGGGATAGTGATAGTACCTACCCCTAAGATATAAATATGATAGATAATGTATGTGAAGTAATACTACTGTGCCTGGCAGGTAGTAAGCATTCAATAAGTGATGACTGTTATTATCGTGGCTGTTATTTTTAAGAACTCAGTAAATATTAGTTGATTTAATGAGTTAATGAACGAGTGAGCTATATTTTAGGTAGCTATCAGGTATCTGAGGCCAAGCCCAGTTGATGGGAAGTTCTTCTTCTATCTTCCGTACCCTCTCTTTCTCTCCATTTAGCTCTCTGTCCTCGTTTCTCCCTCTCAATTAATCTGATATAACTTAGCATATGTGCAAAGTAAAAGCTTTCATCGCTACAAAGTCTGTGTTCTTTTTTATGAATAGGATGTGAGTATTATAATGTGGAATAATTTTTACACTACACTAGATTAAGACTTCAGAATGTCTTAATCCAACCCTAACCATAATTGTCGGAGAGTAAAAGTATGTTATTTTTACTTGATGTTGTAAAGGAAGTGAGCATATTTACATGTCTCCCACTGGGTTCTCTATAATCACAGTTGCACATCCTGTATTAATAAGCCTGGAACTACTTAGAATTTGCCATGAATAAGGACAATGACTCCCCAGGAGAATAACAGGAGATAATAGCTATGTCAAAGAGTAATGGTATATGCACAAAGTAGATGAACAGGCTTCTACAGCCTACATGGTAAATGGTATAGTGAAAAGAAGTACTTATAACTTGTCACAGTTACAGCACTCATCACATTTCCTTATGGTTATTTGTTTTCATGCTTGTGGGTAGCGGTTATATCTTGTTCATCCTTGTATCTGCAGCCTCAGCAGAGTGCTTGGCACATGATATACATTTAATAAATGTTTATAGATATAAACCTAAAGTCAAAGTTGCATATAACTCAAAGGATTTAGTGTAATAGTTGATAGTGCCACAAATTGTAGTAGAAATCTCTGTAAATTTTGCTGGATATATTGGGTTTTCACTCTGACTTTCACTTTCACACATATAAGAATGTAACAAGTCAATTAGCTATTGAATTTTGGGTGTCAATATCAGGATGATGGATTAATCAACTACACGACATTATCTGGAAGATACATTACATGTATTACATATACTATAGGACAGGTTATTGTGAGCTTATGATTGTTGATTTTATTCAACCTTATTTTATATATACACTACATAGGAGAAAAACTTAAAAGATATTCCTATTAGAAAATTTGCATTAACCCTATTTTTCCTAAGATTTACTTTTTTCCTAATATACTGGCTTTTTCTTTCAACTTCCAATTCAAATCTTAATGAAAAGCAATAAGACAAACTCAGCAAGTTTATGAAATTTATCTTTCTTGCCCCCTCAACCAGATCCTCTTTCTGATCCCGTTACTTATGGTATGCATTATTATAGCATCATTCTCCCAGTTATTCAAGATAGAAACTGCAGAGTAACGGATTCTTTTTCCCTCTCTCTTACTCCTCTCCTCCAAGTTGCAGGACTTACTGATGGATGTTGGATGAGGTCTGTGAAGGAAAGTGAAATAATGAATCCTGGGGTTCCTAGTGAGCAACAAGGCAGATGGTGTGGCCATTTAGGAAAATGGAGAAGAAAGGGAGGTCAACCCTTTAGGGGTGAAAATTGTTATCAGGATGCCTTTGGCTACAAATAACAAAAAATTTCAATTCAAATTGAGTTAATCAACAAGGAAATATATTATCTCAGATGACAGGAAGTCAAAAGTGGAAGACTCCAGATTTGGTTTGTTAAGTCTTCTGCTCTACTCTTCAGTGATTCTCTTTGTTTTGTGACCCCTCACCCATTCTGTGTTGGCTCCGTTCTCACGTTGGGAGCAAGATAGCTTTCAGTCCTGAGCATCATATCCAGGTACAACAATATGAAGAGGAAGACAAAAGCAATATTGTCTAGCAATTACTTAGAAGGGAGAAAAATCTTTCTCAGAAGCCTCCCAGCAGACATCTTTTATTGGCTCAAACTCAGTTACACGCTTATCTTAAGCCAATTACTGATGAGAGGAATGAGATAATCATGATTGGCTTAGATCAATCAAGATCTAGCCTAGAGCTGGGGACAGGGTCGTCTTCCCCTGAGCCACATGGTGAGGAGGGTGTGGAAGACCTAAGAAAATCAAGACTGCTAATAAGAAAGAAGAGAGAAATGTAGTTGAATAGGCAACCAACAGCATCTGCTATAGAAATCAATGATTCTGTTTTTGCATATATTAAGTTTAAGATATCTGTGAGAAATCCACATGGAAAGATCAAGAGGGCAACTGGAAATATGAGTCAGAGGCTCAGAGAAGTGTCTCAGCTACAGATATAAATTTGGGAATCAACAGCATAAAGGAAGTGTTTAATCCTTAGGAATAGATTAGAGCTACACAGAAAGAGTGTAGAGAAGAAGGCCTTAAACTGATCATCTTTAAAGCACAGATAATAACATCACCTAACTTTTGGGATTATTATGAGAGTCAATTGAGATAACAGGTGTAAAGCAATGGATACATAGTAAACACTCAATATCTATTAATCATATGTTAACCAATATCTCTGATGGTCAAATTTGAGCCACAGTAACATCACAATAGAAAGTTATTTTCCACTAGGCATGCCTCCCAAATATCATAGTTCATGGATGATTGCCTACTATACTAACATTTATTATTCTCTCTCTCTCTGGTATGATTGCTATATGGAATGTCTAATTAATTCAATATTCTGTTTATAAAGAATTATTCATCATAAATGCGAAACCAATTATTATCAAAAACAGCAAAATGTGCTTAATATCAGAACACATAGACCACAATTTAATCTTGTTTAATGACTCAAAAAGTTTGTCACCAGCTTTATATCTCTCAGAGTCTTCATTAATATCACCACTTGTGATAATATTGGCTAATATGACGTGACACCATTATGCTAGGATTGCACACTTTTATAAAGAAGTGATACAAGATCATGGAGAAAGTTGTATGCCAAAATATAAAAGCAACTTACAAGCATCAATAATTAGTTTACAGGCCTAAATATATCCAGAATTCTTCCTAACAAAAACTCTACTTTATAAAGATTGTTCTAACAAGCAATTCCTAGTGATTATTACACCAAAATTTGTAAACCACTCACTAATAACTACTGCTATAATAACTCTCTTGACCTGGCTATCTCAGCTTCAGATCATCACTTTTTGCTGAAATTCTATTCACCAGAAAAACTTCTGATCCTAATTTCTTTCACCAAAAACTAATACACTAAACCACATGAACCTCTTGAGTATTAATGAATCACGTATTAATTTAGCTCATATGATTCAATTCTTTAGTCAAATCAAATTTCATGAGGGAACAGATAAAACTGAATTTTTACACCTTTAACTTAAGAACGAGGCCTCGTGGTGCAGTGGTTAAGTTCACTGTCCCACTTCAGTGGCCCGGGGTTCACTGGTTCGGATCCCAGGTGCACACCTATGCACTGCTTGTCAAGCCATGCTGTGGCAGGCATCCCACATAAAATAGAGAAAGACAGGCACGGGTGTTAGCTCAGGGCCTGTCTTCCTCAGCAAAAAGAGGAATATTGGCAGCAGATGTTAGCTCAGGGCTAATCTTCCTCAAAAAAAGAAAAGAAAAAAAAGAACTAGACTTTGAACTTTGTACATTGCCATCAAATTGCAGCTATCCCATGTTACCCTGACTGAAATACTGTCCATTAATTGATTATCCTGGACATTATAATGTGACATAATGCTATAGATTTTTCTTTATATTTGAAGACTAGACTTCTAATTATGACTGACTCTCTTTAATTCAAGTATGACCTAAAAGTTCAGTATGTGACCGTTTTGTGGGTAATTCACTAAATATGGTATTATCGTCCAGTTGAAGATATCATTTCTAGTGTCTCTTCTCTTCATAGTTGTGAGTTTCCTTTACTAGCTGGAACTACTTAAAACACCAGAGAGGATCAGGGGATTTGAATTAGCTCCATTTTCCCATTAACAGTTCACTGCCCATATTGGAGTTACCTTTTGCCTAGGGCTTCAAATACTGAATTATTCCTCTGTTCAATAGGCCAAGTATTTTCCCAGAAATAGTATGGATGTGTCACTCTGAGCCTTCCACAGTCTCTTCCCTCTTCTTTCTTTCACACTATGGTTAAAGATTTAGTCCATACCTCAAAACAAAGATTTACTTAAGCCCTGTCTGTGTTGAATACATGTGATGAATGAAGCAGGGGTTTTCCTCACTGAGCATTTACACTGAGATAAAAAAGAGACACTATGCAATGCTAAAGCATGTAATAGATTGTTCTTTTCTGCCCAACCTTGACTCCCTTCTTCCTCCAAACTTAGTTATAGAATATAGATAAAATACCTACCTGTTTTTCCCTCACTCAAACTGCAGGATAAAGGAGTGGATGCAGAGATAAGCCATCTGAAGAGAATAGAAAAATAATTTTTCATCAGGAAGAAAGTAGTCCCATTCTTGCAACCCTTGATCTACTAACTCAAACATACAGAATCTTTTTTCTGGAAGGAGGCACTTCCATTACTCAACCTTAGTGCACTTCTCCCAAGACTCTGTCCCAACCTTAAAGTGAAAAAATGAGGCAGTTACTCAGATAATTAATTCAATTTCTCCTCCAATTCTCTTCAATTGCTAATATAGACATATCTTCAACATCTTACTTTATTCTGTTCATGATAATGCTATTTAAACTTTTATGTGATGTTCATAAATATGTAATACCATTTATGTACCTAAAGACTGCTTACAAACTTTTCAAGGACACAGACTCCCTTCATTTCAATCACAGTAAATCCCTCTGACATTAATAGGAATTCCACCTAAGTAGGAAAAGGATGAAAGAGCTCTTAAAATTCATACTGCTGTAAAATATACTAAAATGCTTGTAGGGCCCCTTTCTTCATAGAGTTCAGTAAGTCAAATCAAGTGTAAGAAACTGTATCCAAAATGTGGATCTAAGTTAAATAAAAATATAAAACACAAGGCCAACTTGAGGTAATTTTCTGAAGAAAATTTTTCAGATCAAATTTATCTAACATGCAAATTTGTGTTCTGGTCAAATGTGGCTTGAAACATCCTTATTAAGTCAGTTAAAAATAGTTTCCCAAGACTTAGCAAGAGAGACCTGGACTAGTCTTGGGGGAAAAGTATAGTATTATTTTTCAGTTAATTTCTATGTCTTTCTGGTTTTGCCCCTGCTACCCACCTCCCCTGAGCCACCAAGCGTTCCTCTGTGGACGCTCACTGAGCTGACCACTATTACAGGCTCTAGGACTGTACGCAGGTATAATATTAAAGAAGTTTAGAGCCTGAAGGAAGGGAAATTCTCAATTCCAACTGCAATTCTGATGGTCAAAGAATCAGAAGGCCAGAAAATTAAAATATTTTCCCAAGGCAAATAAGTTAATACTAATTCCAAATCTGTGGTTCATTTTGTGGCCTACTCAGGGTCTAAGATTCACTTTTGGAAAGTCCTCTTTTCTCGTTATGAAGTAGTAAACTAATCTGACCCAAGATAATAACACAATAATCCAATGTGTGTTTAACTCACATTGCCCTATATAAACTTCCTAATATGTGTATCATCTATGCTGTGAGCAGGAAACCATTTAAAGGTTAAGAATGCAAGTTTGTTTTGGTTACTGGTGGTAGCTATTTATGTCAAGCCAAACAGCTAAAAATAACACTTTGATTCCTATTGTTTGTCTGAACATAGAGGAGAAACAGGGAAAAGCATCTCTTCCAAGTGGACTTTTCCAGGCAGTTAGGCCCCCAGGTGCAAATCACAGAGCTGGCCATAGAGGCAGAATGGTCAGGGTGTCATCTGGACAGTGTGAACGGTGGAGCCAGCATAGTGAGAGGAAGAAGACTGGCACAACAGACAACTGTGATTTGGTAAGTCCAATGTGGGGCCCCACGCAGGGAAAATTTGAAAAGGCCCCCATTCGATTCTGGTATGAAACCCTTGTTCATAATCCTTCTTGAAATGCAAACAAAGAAAAATCTCTGGACCTATGAAAATATTCTGAAATTCAAAAGTAAGAAACCACGTAGAAAAGGGGTCAACAAACTTTTTCTGTAAAGGACCAGATAGTAAATATCCCAGGTTTTGCAGGCCATGCAGTCTCTGGCAACTAGACAGAGTTGCGCTGAAGCAGGAAAGCAGCCACTGTGGCCTTTATGGTGCAGAAGCAGCTGTAGACACTACGTAAATGAAGAGGCGTGGCTGTATCACAACTAAACTTCATTTACAGAAACAGACAGCAGAGAGTTGTGGTCTGCCCACCCCCAACCTAGAATAATCAGAGGAATGGCTTCCTCTAAAATAAATTCACTATGAAAACAATAGAAAAGTTTAGAAAAATTTTTGATTTTTTTCTCAATAAGATCAAAGAATAAATTGCATTCATAAGAACAAAATAAGCATTCATAAAAATGAAACAATTTGAGAATAGAAAAGATTGGGTTTAAAAACACGATTACCATATTTAAAGCTACATTGAAGGCCATAGACAACAAAATTGGAAGTAGAATTAGTAAAGCAGGAGGCAACCTTAGAAATTTAATCAAAATAAAGAGATAAAGGATAAAGGAGAGAAAAAGATGAGAATAAAGTTTAGATGCATGGAAAAAAGGGATCTTGAATAAGAATTCCTAAAAGGGAAAGTAACATATGCAAAAGAAGGAATAATCAATTAACTGAAAAAAATCTTTCTGAGCTGATAATTTAGCGTAAGTGGGAGTAGGCCACACAGCAGATGCAACAAGAAAGGCCATGTACTGATCATTGTTGAAGCCAAGTGATGACTACTTTTCTTTCTCTGTTTGTAAAATGAGAACTATTTTTTCTATTTTTGTAATGTTAAAGTCACCAGATTAGGCTCAAGATGGAGTTGCTCATGCTAAGTCCGATGTCAGCAAACCAGAACTTAATTAGGTTTCTATGCTTGGCTCTCCCAGAAGAGGAAGTCTGAGGTCAACCAGACAGTGCTTGCCTGCGCAGCGCAAGTTACCAGCCCAGCTCCAAGGCAGCCGTTTGCTCCCTGTGAGGAAACTAACCTTGCTTTAGCCAATCGGCAAACACCTAGTATGACTTCCCTGTTCCTGCTCCCTTTGATCTATAAAAATCTCTCACCCTGTACAGTTGTTTGGAGCCCTTTACTATCTGCTAGATTTGGATGCTGCCCAATTCATGAATCATTGAATAAAAGCCAACTAGTTCAGTAAATTGTCTGTGGAAAATTTTCTTTTTTATTTTGTTAGGAAGATTTGCTCTGAGCTGACATCTGTTGCCAATCCTCCTCTTTTTTTTTTTTTTTGCTTGAGGAAGATTAGCCCTGAGCTAACACCTGTGCCAGTCTTCCTCTACTTTGTATGTGGGACACCTCCACAGCATTGCTGATGAGTGGAGTAGGTCCACAGCCAGGATCTGAACCCACAAACCTGGGCTGCCAAAGCAGAGCACAAGGAACCCCAACCACTCAGCCACAGGGCAGGCCCCTGGAAAATTTTCTTTTAACTGTAAATTTCTATAAGAAACAGACCTTTAAATTATTATGAGTTTTTCTTAGTTATGAAATACCGTGCTAATTTTTTAAATGTTAAAACAAAGCACAAAGCAGAAATCTAACCTATAATCCTACCATCCAGATATTAATATTTTCATTGTCTATCCTTCTAGTACTTTTTTTCTTCACATATACATTTATAAAATTGAGAATATTTTAGTTTATTTTCATTTTTATTTTAAACATCTTTAAAGGTATGATTTTTTTGGTGAGGAAGATTGGCCCTGAGCTAGCATCTGTTGCCAATCTTCCTTTTTCTTTTTTTTTTCTCCCCAAAGCCCCAGCACATAATTGTATATCCTAGTTGCAAGTCCTTCTAGTTCTTCTATGTGGGATGCCTCCACAGCATGGCTTGATGAGCCATGTGTAGGTCCACACTCAGGATGTGAACCAGCAAACCCCAGGCTGCTGAAGCAGAGCACTCAAACTTAACCAGTACACCACCAGACCAGCGCCCTGAGAATATTTTAAACATACTGCTGTGTATCTTGCTTTTTGTTGCTTGATATGATGGAAATATTTTCAATCTGTAATTCCATTTTAACTTTATTGATTAGGTCCATTAAAAAATATGTGTTTGACATTATCCTAAAGTCCATACACACAGGCTTATGATTACATAGCAAGACTTCAAATAATGTGGTAGAAAAAATTTTTAATTTAATGAAAAACTTAAATGACATAAGTATATAGGACAATTCAGTGATTAAAATATGGTGACTTCTACAGAAGTAGAATTAGGGAAATCTGTGTTCTTGTGTGCAAGCAATAGAAATCAACTCTGGCTAACGTAAGCAGAAGTGGAATTTACGGGAAGGGTATTGGGCAGCTCCCGAAATTGATGAGAAGTCTAGGGGAAGAGATTCAGAAAATGGGCAGAAGCCAAGGAAGCCTGAACTGTGGCAGCCACCACCCAGACAACACCAGCGGAACCATCTGATGAGGGTGCTTGGAAGAGGCCACAGCACTGGATGTGCAGGAGCCACAGCCCAGACGACACCAGAGAAATGTCTGGTGAGGGTGCTTGGAAGAGGCCACATCACAGGACGTGACTGGCATCAGACACCCAACACTATTGTGGAGTCTTGCTGTCTTTGCTATTACAAATAATTCCTAATGTTTCTGCTTCTGTGTGTTACTCCCTCAAGATTCTTGGCCCTGAGCTGGAGTGTCCAAATCTTGGAGATGAGGAAGCTGCCCTTACCTCGGCTGCTGCAAGCCGGAGATAGTAAAGATCCCCCTCTTTGGTTTCAACAATGGAAGGCAGGCCCCTGCATCCCACTAGAGTTTCCCACAATAGAGATTTGCCCCTCCATAGGAAGTAGATGGGGGAGGAATATAGCTAGAGGGAGAGAGTTCTAGTCGTAATGTTCATGACAAAACATTACTGTATGAGGACCTAATTCTTGACTTTAATTTTCTCCTCAAAATTATGAGAACAATACTTGCTCCTACTAGCTTCATTGATATGTAGTAAAGATAAATGATTTAATATCTGCTAACTACTCTGAACACCTAAGGAAAAGTATGCATTATACAATAGATACAAGTTGTTTTAATTTGAAACACTCTAATTAGTAAAGATCTTAATATCCGCTGTGCCTCAGACATAGATAACACTCAATTTACGTTACAGAGTCAGAGACACTGGAAACTGCCTACTGGTATTTTGCTCTAACTACATTATTATATATAAACTTAAGTTTTAAAATTGAGTTAATTTTTAGTTAACTTTTTAAACTTTGTTTATATAAAATACCATCCAGGGCCTGGAATTGGAAAAGGGAAGAAAGATGCATAGACTGTTCAGTTGGTTGGATCTGTTACATTAATTTCACAATCTGTGAAGGAGTGGGTTGCCCCTTGAATGGTAATGGAAAATTAGTTTCTTTATTTCTTCATTAAGACTGTGGGAGGAAAATTAATACTCTCTTGGGCTTTTCCAAATTAATAGAATATATCTTTATTAAAGTGATGAATGTACATGCCTACTTTCTTTTTGGTTGAGAGGCTCTAACTCATAGAAAGACCAAACTTAAAGCTAACCCTTAGAAATCATCCTGTTAAGGAAACTGAGATTCAGTGAGACTAAATTAGTTACCCAAGGTCACACAACTAATTCAGGACAGAGCAAAACCAGAAACTTGGGTCTGACTCTGAATCCAGTGCTCTTTCTAATTCATTCAGCCATTTAAAGGGGGAAAAAAGAAATTTGTTTTTTAAACCTTTCACATTGTTAGTGTATGTAATGTTTTCAGTTCCTATGCCCTAAGGGGTAGTTATCCCTTATGCAAAAATCACTAAAGAAAATGTATACCTTTTCCCCATTTTCTGTTTGTGAGGTTCAGGGGAAAAGAAATTAAACCCCTATCTTGGAAAAGGCCAACATTGGGCAAAACTGTGAAGTTGAGTCTCTTCAATCCCCCTTCCCCATTTTATACCCTTACACAAACTCAGGTTCCCAATTAACTCATTTCTCTCCCCACTAACCTTCTTCATGAAAACCCCTCTGAGGTTTTATTTTTTATTTCCTGCATAAGCAGTATGTGTGACACACACAGATACACGTGCCTGGTGTACCCACACCTCTTCTTACCCCTCCTTGATTGCCTCTTCTCTCCTGTGTTCAGAAGTAACTAGCCACTCTCCTGTCAATTCTCTCTTTTCTATAATTTCTTTGCTTTTCGTAATAGTTTTACTAAATGTGAATGTATCCCTAATCAATACATTGTTTACTTTGCACACGCTTTCAAACTTTGTGTAACTGGCATAAACATACATATGTCCCTATAACTTTCTTTTTTTATTCAACATTTCATTTGTTAAAAATTGTTATATTGTTTTATGTATTCGATTTTGAGGCTGTATTGCATGCCATTAGATGAATACACCAAAATATATTTATCCATTCTTCTGTTGATGGCCAACCCAATTTTACCTATTAGAAACAATACTGCTAGGCAATATTATCATACCTCTGTCCTTTTGCATGGGGGCAGAGTATTCCAGGAGTGGAATCACTGAGTGGTAAGGTATGGCCATCTATAAAATTGAGATAATGCCAAATTGTTTTCCGTAGTTATTTTTACCAATTTCACTCATCACCTCACAGTGATTATGAGTTCCCATTGATCTATATCCTTGCTAACACTTGGAAGTGTCGGATTTTTTTATTATTTCTTCCAATCAGACGGTAGTTTTATTTTACATTTCTCTGAATAATAATGATATTGAGCATGTTGTCATATATTTATTGGCCTTTCTAATTTTTCCTCTGCACATTTTTTATTGGGTTGTTTGCCTTTGTCTTATTGACTTATAAGAGGTTTTGAAAAATATATTATGAATACCAATTCTTTGTCTATTATCTGTTTTGAAAATATTTCTTCTCATTTGTGAATGATCTTTTCAAGTTTTTTCATTATGTCTTCTGCTGAAAAAATTATTTTATTTCATTTATTAATATTCCTCTCTGAGGATGTGTTTTTTGTCTTGCTTAAGAAATCCTTCACTTCCTTGATGTTGTATATTCTTCTATATTTGTTTCTAAATTTAAAAATTTTACTTTTTAAATATGTCTTTAAACAGCCTAAAATTTATTTTCATGTATCATATGAGGACTGAATTTTTTTCTCATATGAATAACAACTTGTCCCAGCACTATTTGTTAAAGAGTTCTTCTATCCTTATGATTTTTCATGCTATGTTTAATCATATATTGTCATAAATTTCCTATGTTTCTGTTGCTGGCCTCTATATTCTGTCCGTTGATCTGTTTGTCTAGTAGCACATCATCTTAATAACTGTAGCTTTGTAAATCATGTGATAATCAGGTAGGGCAACTCTCCCTCCACCATATTCTTCTTCAGGACTGTTTGTTTATTCTTGGCCTTTTGCTTTTCCAAATCAATTTTGGAATTATTTTGTCAATTGTCCATGAATAAGCCTGTTGAAATTTTTATCTTATTGTACTGAATTAGATTATATTAGGGAGAATTGAATCTTTCTATCCTTAAACATGTTATTTCTCTTCATTTATTTATGTCTTCTTTGGTTTCTTTCAGTAAACTTTTGTAATTTTCTCCATAAAGTTTAGGTATCTCCTTAGACTTATTTCTAAATCTATTTCCATATGGAGTACCTTATATTTTTCTCCAAGAGTCAACATTCACAACTAAGTTATGCCAAGTGGCTTTTACCAGAAGCTGCAAACTCAATTATCTATAGAGCCATGTAAAAGAAGATCAATGTAGAAAGCAGCCCAAGTGTAAGACGCTAGAAGGTGATGAAGTTTGGAGGGTTTCTACTCAGCTCTAGCCAATTGTTGCCCAATGTTACCAGAACTTCCAAATACTCCAGACTTGCTAGAAATTTCCTGATTTTTAAAATACCATGTAGGCTTCCAGTTTCAATCATCCTCAGATTATTTAAAATAAAGAATGATAAGTGAAATATCAGATTTCAGCTGACAAGTAAGATAGGACTTCAGAGAGTAGAAAGGAAAGCTAGCTATTAGGATGGCTATAAGAATAAACAGACAATAACTAATGTTGGCAAGGATGTGAAAGAATTGGAATTCATTGCTAGTGGGAATGTAAAATGGTGCAGCCACTGTGGAAAACAGTTTGGCAGTTCCACAAAAAGTTAAACACAGAATTATCATGTGACCAAGCAAGTCCAATTCTAGACATATACCCAAGAGAATTGAAAACATATGTCCACACAAAACTTGTAAACTGGATCACGTCAGCATCACAGCATAATGAGCTCTTCGCTTAGTCTCTCTCCCCAAGAAACAATGAAAAGGACATTCATAGACCAACAAAGGACATTCACACAGCACAATAGACATCTGAGAGATCCACACAGCCACATGTCTGAAGGGGGGTGTTGGACCCTTCCCAGAGGCAGTGGAAAGAGGTAAGGAGATCTCCTCTCCCTCCAAAGTGGCAGCTATCTAGGGTATGGGACCTCACACGGTGGCCAGCATATGACACTGAGAGGAGAAAGAGAAAAAGGCAGCCCTCTGTGGGAACACTTGTTCTCTTGGAGTTGGTTCCCAGCCTGTGGGATGCTCCACAGTGAGGCAGCTAATCAATCATGGGGACATCCACACCAAGCTGAGCAGCCCAGGCCAGCAGGCAGTGAGTGCAGAGTGGGGCATGTGGGACCATGCACATGGAAGAAAACGTCCTCTTCCCCTCCCCCCTGGCTAACCAGCTTGGCTGGTTGGCCAGCACAGGGGATACCTGCCAGAGCACCTGTGCATATGTGTGTAAAGCAGCAGCAGGCAAATGCAGATGGGCCCTGTTAGCACACCTTCCAACTGACAGGCACATCTGCCAGCAATCAAGGGGGCTCAGAAAGCACAGCTGCTGCCCCTACCCCAGCAGCGGCAGGTGGAATCTGCAAACAGATACTATCACTATCCAACAACAAAAATCCACCCCATCAAATAACATGAAGAAGTATATTAACACTCCAGACCAAAAAGAAAATGACATGTGCCCAGAAATCAATCCTGAAGGCACAGAAATTTATAATATAAATGACAGAGAATTCAAAATAGTTATCATAAAGAAACTCAGTGAGGTTCAAGAAAACTCAGAAAGACAGTTTAATGATCTCGGGAATAAAATTAATGAATAGAGGGAATTCTTCACAAAAAAGATAGAAAGTATTTTTAAAAACCAATCAGAAATGTTGGAGATGAAAAACACAACGATTGAGATAAAGAAAAATCTGTAGTCCTTAAAAAATAGAGCTGATATTACAGAGGTCAGAATCAGTAACTTAGAGGACAGAAATATAGAAATGCTGTAGATGGAGGAGAAGGAGAGAATTGAGACTAAAAAGAAATGGAGAAAGAGGAGTGACATCAGAGTCATGGCAGAGTGAGCTTGCCCGGGAGTCTCTCCCCTCCAACATACAACAAAAAGGAGCAACCGTATTCCAACAAAACATATCCTATTAGCACAGGAATCCTCAGAGACCCACAGCAGCCAAACAACGGAGGGTGGAGAGGCTGGAGCACCCCTAGGAGGAGCTGGAATGGGGTAAGAGAGAACCTTGCTCCCTCCCCTAAGGACTGTGGTGGCTCCCACAGCAGGCTCCATGAGGGAAGGAGTTGGGGTGGGGTCACCTGTCCAGAGGATCACCCAGGACTCCCACGGCCATGCAGCCCAGATGAAAGCTCTCTAACGAGGCGAAAGCTTTCACTTGGGGTGACCTCATCAAGCCAAGACCCCAGGAGATCAGATAGCGACAGCTGATCGGGAAACCCAGGTCTGCATGCAATAGAAAGTGCCACCCTCCCCAACCCATGCTGTGCCATGCCATCTCGGCTGAAGGCAGAGGGCTCAGACTATGCAGCTCTCAACCCCCATCTAGTGGCGACAGGCTGTAACTGCAACCGAATAATATCACTGTGGAAAAACCATTCTAGCATCAAATTCATAAAAGCTCCAGACCAAAAGGAAAACAATAAAAACACAGAATTATGTCCTGAGAACTTGGAAATAAGTAAACTAAATGACAATGAATTCAGAATAGCTATCGTCAGAAAACTCAGTGAGGTAGAGGAAAATATAGAGAAACAAGTCAATGAGTTCTGGAGCTACTTCACAAAAGAGATTGAAACTATAAAGAAGAATCAATCAGAAATACTAGAGATGAAAAATATAGTGGAAGAGACAAAACAAAATATGGATTCCCTGAATGCTTGTGTGGACACCATAGAGGAGCAAATCAGCATAATCGAAGATAGACAAGTTGAATGGCTCCAAACACAGGAGGAGAGAGAACTAAAACTAAAAATATATGAAGAAAATCTCCAAGAAATAGACTACTCAGTGAGGAAATGCAACATGAGAATTATAGGTATTCAAAAAGGTGAAAAAAAGAAGAAAGGAGAAGAAAGCATGCTCAAAGAAATAATAGCAAAGAACTTCCCAAATCTAGGGAATGAGAGAGAAATGTGTGTGGAGGAAGCTTTCAGATCTCCTAGATTTGTCGATGTAAAAAGACCTACTGCAAGGCGTATAGTAGTAAAACTGGCAAAAATGAATGACAAAGAAAGAATACTTAGGACAGCAAGGCAGAAGAAAATAACCTACAAAGCAACCCCTATCAGACTTTCAGTGGATTTCTCTGCAGAAACCTTACAAGCTAGGAGAGAATGGAATGACATATTCAAAACTTTAAAGGATAAAAATCTTCAGCCAAGAATACTCTAGCCAGCAAAAATATCCTTCAGACGTGAGGGAGAAATTAAATCTTTCCCAGACAAACAAAAGCTAAGGGACTTCATAGCCACGAGATGCCCCCCGACAAGAAATCTTCAAGAAGGCCCTCATACCTAAAAACAGAAAAAAAGAAGAAAGGGAGAAACAGAGTAAGGAGACAAATAGATAGAATCAGAATAGGATAGCAAATATTCAACTATACTATTAGGATAAAGGAAAGGAAAACACCAAAAACAAGGACAATCATGTCACTTTAACCACAAATTCACAACACAAGTTGGAATAAGATATGAAAATAATAACCTACGAGGGGAGGAGGAAAGGGACTGAATCAGTTTAGACTAAGGAAATAAGAAGCCATCAGAAAGTGGAGTATGTTATGCACAAGATTCTGAATACAAAAATCAGGGTAGACACTAAACCAAAAAGCAGAACAGAGACACAAAAAACAAATAAGGAAAAAGCTAAGAAACAGCATAAGAAACTGCAGAAGTCAATGGGTAGACCAAAACACACAGGACAAGAAACAAAGAAAATGCAGGAAAACTGGAAAATGAGTGACAGAATGATATCATTAAGCCCTCGTACATCAATAATCACACTCAATGTAAATGGATTGAACTCTCCAATAAAAAGACACAGAATGGCAAGATGGATTAAAGAACCAGATCCAACAATTTGTTGCCTCCAGGAAACACACCTCAGCTCCAATGACAAATACAGGCTCAGAGTAAAGGGATGGAAGACAATACTCCAAGCTAATAGCAAACAAAAGAAAGCAGGTGTCACAATATTTATATCAGACAAAGTAGATTTCAAGATAAGGCAGATAACAAGAGACAAAGAGGGGCAGTATATAATGATCAAAGGGACACTACATCAAGAAGAAATAATGCTTATGAATATCTATGCACCCTACAAAGGAGCACCAAAGTTCATAAAGCAACTATTAACAAACCTAAAAGAAGATATCAAAAATAACACAGTAATAGTAGAGGACCTCAACACTCCACTCACATCATTGGACAGATCATCCAGACAGAAAATCAACAAGGAAACAGTGGAATTAAATGAAAAGCTAAAACAGTTGGACTTAATAGACATATATAGAACACTCCATGCAAAAACAACAGAATACACATTATTCTCAAGTGCGCACAGAACATTCTCAAGGATACACCATATGTTGGGAAACAAGTCAAGCCTCTATAAATTTAAAAAAATTGAAATAATAACAAGCGTCTTCTCTGATCATAATGCTATAAAGCTAGAAATTAATTACAAGAAAAAAGCTGAGAAAGGGACAAAGATGTGGAGACTAAACAATATGCTAGTGAACAAGCAATGGATCATTGAAGAAATTAAAGAACACATCAAAAAATATCTGGAGACAAATGAAAATGATAACATGCCATACCAACTCATATGGGATACAGCAAAAGCTGTATTAAGAGGGAAATTTCGCAATACAGGCACACCTTAACAAACAAGAAAAATCCCAAATAAGCAAACTCAAATTACTCCTAACTGAATTAGAGAAAGATGAATAAACAAAGCCCAAAGTCAGCAGAAGGAGAGAAATAATAAAAATCAGAGCAGAAATAAATGTTATTGAAACAAAAAAGGCAGTAGACAGGATCAATGAAACAAAGAGCTGGTTCTTTGAGAAGATAAATAAAATTGACAAACCCCTAGCCAGACTTACAAAGAAAAGAAGAGAGAAAGCTCAAATAAACAAAATCAGAAATGAAAGAGGAGAAATAACAACAGACTCCACAGAAATACAACAGATTATAAGAGAATACTACGAAAAACTATATGCCAACAAAATGGATAACCTAGAGGAAATGGATAAACTCTTAGACTCTTCCTACCTCCCAAAGCTGAGTCAAGAAGAAGCAGACAATCTGAACAGACCAATCACAAGGAAAGAGATCGAAACAGCAATCAAAAGCATCCCAAAGAATAAAGCCCCCAGGACCAGACAGCTTTCCTGGGGAATTCTACCAAACTTTCAGAGAGGACTTAATACCTATACTTTTCAAGCTATTCCAAAAAATTAGGGAGGTTGGAACACTTCCTAACACATTCTACGGGCCAACATTACTCTGATACCAAAACCTGACAAGGACAGCATGAAAAAGGAGAACTACAGGCCAATATCACTGATGAACATAGATGCAAAAGTTCTCAACAAAATTTTGATAACCTGAATTCAACAATACATCAAAAGGATCATACGTCATGATCAAGTGGGATTCATACCAGGGACACAGGGATGGTTCAACATCTGCAAATCAATCAATGTGATACATCACATCAACAAATTGAGGAATAAAAACCACATCATCATCTCAATAGATGCAGAGAAAGCATTTGACAAGATCCAACAGCCATTTATGATAAAAACTCTGAACAAAATGGGAATAGAAGGAAATTACCTCAACATAATAAAGGCCATATATGACAAACCCACAGCCAACATCATACTCAATGGGCAAAAACAGAGCACCATCCCCCTGAAAACAGGAACGAGACAAGGATGCCCTCTATCACCACTCTTATTCAGCATAGTACTGGAGGTTTTGGCCAGACCAGTTAGGCAAGAGAAAAGAATAAAAGGAATCCAAATAGAGAGGGAAGAAGTGAAACTCTCACTGTTTGCAGACAAAATGATCTTATATATAGAAAACCCCAAAGAATCCATTGTAAAACTTTTAGAAATAATCAACAACTACAGCAAAGTTGTAGGGTATAAAATCAACTAACATAAATCAGTAGCATTTCTATACTCTAATAACGAACTAACAGAAAAAGAACTCAAGAACACAATACCGTTCACAATTGCAACAAAAAGAATAAAATACCTTGGGGTGAATTTAACTAAGGAAGTGAAAGACCTATACAACAAAAACTACAAAACTTTCCTGAAAGAAATTGATGACGACATAAAGAGATGGAAAGACATTCCATGCACGTGGAGTGGAAGAATAAACATAGTTAAAATGTCCATACTACCTAAAGCAATGGACAGATTCAACACAATTCCAAACATAATCCCAATGACGTTCTTTACAGAAATAGAACAAAGAATCCTAAAATTCATATGGGGCAACAAAAGACCCCAAATAGCCAAAGCAATCCTGAGAAAAAAGAACAAAGCTAGAGGCATCACAATCCCTGACTTCAAAACATACTACAAAGCTACAGTAATCAAAACAGCATGGTACTGGTACAAAAACAGGTGCACAGGTCAATGGAACAGAATTGAAAGCCCAGAGATAAAACCAATATCTATGGACAGCTAATCTTCGACAAAGGAGCTGAGGGCATACAATGGAGAAAAGAAAGTCTTTTCAACAAATGGTGCTGGGAAAACTGGAAAGCCACCTGTAAAAGAATGAAAATTGATCATTCTTTTTCACCATTCACAAAAATAAACTCAAAATGGATCAAAGACCTAAAGGTAAGACCTGAGACCATAAGGCTTCTAGAAGAAAATATAGGCAGTACACTCTTTGACATCAGTCTTAAAAGGATCTTTTTGGACACCATGTCATCCCAGACAAGGGAAACAATAGAAGGAATAAACAAATGGGACTTCATCATACTAAAGAGCTTCTTCAAGGCAAGGGAAAACAGGATTGAAACAAAAAAACAACCCACTAACTGGAAGAAAATATTTGCAAGTCATATATCTGACAAAGGGTTAATCTCCATAATGTATAAAGAACTCACACAACTCAACAACAAAAAATAAAACAACCCAATCAAAAAATGGGCAGGAGACATGAACAGACATTTGTCCAAAGAAGATATAAGGATGGCCAACAGGCACATGAAAAGATGCTCATCATCACTGATCATCACGGAAATACAAATCAAAACTACACTAAGATATCACCTTACAAAAATAACCAAAACAAAAAGTAACAAATGTTGGAGAGGTTGTGGAGAAAAAGGAACCCTCATACACTGCTGGTAGGAATGCAAACTGGTGCAGCCACTATGGAAAACAGTATGGAGATTTCTCAAAAAATTAAAAATAGAGATACCATATGACCCACCCATCCCACTACTGGGTATTTACCCAAAGAACTTGAAATCAACAATTCAGAGAGACTTATGCACCCCTATGTTCACTGCAGTATTATTCACAATAGCCAAGACATGGAAGCGATCCAAGTGCCCATCAACTGATGATTGGATAAAGAAGATGTGGCATATATATACAATGAAATTCTACTCAGCCATTGAAAAAGACGAAAGTGTCCCATTTGTAACCATATGGTTGGACCTTGAGGGCATCATATTAAATGAAATAAGCCAGACATAGAAAGACAAACACCATATGATTTCACTCATATGTGGAATATAAACAAACTTATGGACAGAGAGAACAAATTAGTGGTGACTGGCAGAAGAGGGGTGGAGGGTGGGCAGAAGGGGTGAAGGAGCACACTTATATGATGTATGACAATAATGTACAACTGAAGTTTCACTGTGTTGTAAGCTGTTATGACCACAATTTTTTAAAAAGTGGAAACAATTGAAATGCCCATCAAGTGATGAATGGATAGATAAAATGTGCTATATCCACTAAAGGGAATATTATTTGGCCATATAAATGGCCACATAAAGGACAAAAGGACACGTAAAATTCTACTTTGGGAATAACAATAGATTTATCTTAACTAGAGGTGAAAGATGGGATGTGGAACAGAGATTTAGTTTTGATTTGGTTCATTAAATCTACAAGGCCATAGAACAGGTAATATAAAAAGCTTTGATGATTCTATTTATATGTACATTAGAAGGAACTTCCAGGTGTTACTGTAAATCCTCAATATATTGTTTCAGCAGTACTAATTTAATACCAATGTACTCTAGATACAGTTTTACATTGGTAAGCCATCACTGTTCTCTTGAGAACTGATCTCTTTCCTCTGAGGCTTTGAATTTGACACTGCTTTTGACTTTTTATGTAGTAATTGGCATATGCCAGAGTAATGTTGGATTGGAATCCATCCCAAATCGAAGCATAATGAGTAAATTTTGCTTATATAGTTATCACCTGTTCCTATTCAACAAGCGCTCCAGATTCATTTTGCTAAACTGGTTCCAAACAGTAGAAGTGCATTGACCTCAGCTAATTTCAAAATACTTTTTATTTCCTCATATGTTGAATACTTCTGACAATTTAAAAAGTGATCTGTTTTGAAGGTAAAATGGAAAAACCTTGAAATTAAAAGGCAAATATGTGAAGGAGCCCAAACTGTAAGTATTTGGGAAGTGGAGACTGGAAGCCAACTTGCATTAAATTCAGAAAAACTTTTATACTCTTTCTTTTAAAAAATACTTTTTTAAAGAGACAGTGAATAGAATAGCCACATTTGGAACACTTTCTGTTATCGGTCAATATTTTTAGAGAGTTAGAACCTGGTCCTAAGTTTAAAGTGGGCTTGATTGGGAAAGAAGGGTTAGGGTTAGGGTTAGGGTTAGGGTAAGAAGGAAAGAATCAAGGATGTCTATTAAGTTTGTGACTTCACTAACTTTTCAAATGGTACTGCCATTTTTTAAGTTTGGCAACACAAAGGTTGGGGAGAACCAAGTTTAACAGGGTAAGTTTGAGCTGTCTCTGAGAAATCAAGTGGAGATATCAAGTACAAGTATATTAGTCTGGAGTGAGATAGATAATATGCGTCTGGGACACAGAGGACTTATGCTGTAGGTGTAAATCTGGGAGTTGTCAGCACATAAGCGATATTTAAAACCATGGAAATGAGCACAACCACCGAGGAAGAAATGTCTCCAAAGAACACTCAATTAGTGTTAGGTAAGTAACAGGTTGTACTATAATTTATTTAACAAATCCATCCTCTTTTTTTTTCCTTTAACATATGTGTCCCCAAAGTTTTATGTAACTCAGAGTAATTTTTACGTCTTCCACAAATATTTACAACATTTTTTTTCCTAATAGAAACTAGTTTTTCAAAAAAGAGCCCTACTCAGAACAGACTTTGGTACCCAAAGCCAAGAAAAGCAACTCTGAGGAGTAAGAGAGAAGAGGAGGGGAGCAGGGCTAAATGCTGTGTGAGGAAGGGTTAGAGAGACGAGGACCCCTGCTTAACACTGGGGAGAGAGTAGAAATGTCTAAGGGGAATTTATCAAGATTGCTAAGTGTTTTTCAATTTTTTTTAGTCTTTCTTTCATCTTCCCTACATAATCTTTAGTGAATTCAACATTTCTAATTAAGTGGCTTTCGTGCAGTGAGTTCTCTCTGGTGAGTTAAATACCGAGTCCCGTCTCAGGTGGGCTGGCGACATGAATAGAAACCGCACAGCCAGTATCTGGGCTACATTTGTTTTTTAAAATGTCAATGCAGTGAACGTATTTGAAGCTACATCTTTGCATGTGTTCAGGATTACGTCCTTGGCATAAATTGCTAGATACTAAATTTAAAAGAATGGACTATTTTTTAAGGCTTTTTGTGCATATTGCCAAATTGCCCCCAGAAAAGTTGAACTAATGTATCACCAGCAGGGTATTAGAACATTCATTTCCTCACAACTACATTTTAATTGTTATCAAATTAATGGGAAAAAAGGTATCTCCCTATTTTAACATGGTTTTGTCACCACTCGCTAAACTTTTTAGCATCCCCCTAAATGGTCTCCCTGTTTCTAATCTTTCTCCAGGTCAGTTCATTACATATGCCCCTGCTGGATTGATCTTCTTGTGGTAGGGTTCCTATGACACTATTCCCTCCTTCAAAAATCTTCAAAGATTTCTGTCTACTCAATTGAGTACAAACACTTCAGTCTGTCGTTTAAGACACCCTGCGATACAGCGTCATCACATGTTTCCAATGTTATTTTGGCCTCCACTTTCCTGCATATGCCCTATGATCTAGTCAAAATCACATAGTCATTGTTTCCCAGAACATGATTCATAATTTCTCATCTCCTTGTCGTAATAGTCCAGTGATGAAAATTCTTGTCATGAGTGCTTCAAATGTCCCCTCCCCTGCCCATAGCAGATATGGCTAATTAATCATCATACTCTTTCCCACTGAGCTTGGGTACAATCTCTCAACACCGTGCTACAGATGGCCACTACCAATGAACTGGATTGACACTTGAGGCAAAACTAACTTGCCATCACTGTCATAGTCCTTTCACCTAGTGGCCCTCACTCCAGCTCCTGTTCGGAATTTGTTCCCATAAATTAAGGTTCACTTCAAACATCCCCTCTTCTAGAGAGCTTTCCTAATTCCGCTCCCCACCTCTGATTCTCCAAGCACATTCCGTGGCTCTTAGCTTCTTACTGCGTTTTGCCTTGTTTTGTTACTTGTATGTTGTCTTCTGCCCTTTTGAACTATGTGTATCTTAAGGCAATAAGAGTAGTAAAGAGTTCAGATTCTGGAGCCAGATTGCCTTAGTTCAAATCCCGGATCTGTCCCAACTGCTGTGAGCAGTTGAGCAAGTTGCTTAACATCTTCAAGTTGCAGTGCCCTCATTTGTAAAATGGACCTGCCAGAGAAACTGGTGAGGATTCAATGAGAAAATGTAAATTGAGTGCTTAGCTAAGTGCCACATATGTATTAAGGCTTCAGAAATGTTACATATTCCTCAAAAACATAAATATAGGGTCCGGCCTGGTGGCACAGCGGTTAAGTTCGCACGTTCTGCTTCTCAGCCGGCCGGGGTTCGCTGGTTGGGATTCCGGGTGTGGACATGGCACCACTTGGCAAAGGCCATGCTGTGGTAGGTGTCCCATATATAAAAAGTAGAGGAAGATGGGCATGGATGTTAGCTCAGGGCCAGTCTTCCTCAGCAAATAGAGGAGGATTGGCAGCAGTTAGCTCAGGGCTAATCTTCCTCAAAAACAAAAACAAAACAAAACAAAAACCATAAATGTAGAGTTACCATATGACTTAATTCCACTCCTAGGTGTAAACCCAAGAGAATTGGAAACATATGTTCACACCTAAACTTGTACATGAATGTTTATAGCAGCATTATTCATAATAGCCAAAAATCAGAAGCAGCTCAAATGTCCATCAGCTGATGAATAAATAAAATGTGATATATCTACACAATGGAATATTATTCAGCCATAAAAAGAAGTGAAGAACTGACATATGCTACAACATGGATGAGCATTGAAAATATGCTAAGAGTAAGAAGGCAGTCACAAACTACCACACATATTGCATGATTCCATTTATGTGAAATATCCAGAATAGTCAAATCCATAGAGATAGAAGTGGATTAGTGGTTGCCAGGGGGCAGTGAAGGGGGAATAGGGAGTCATTGATTAAGGTGTATGGGCCTTCTTTTTGGAGTGATGAAAACATTCCAGAATTAGTGGTGATACTTGCACAATATTGTGAATATTCTAAAACCCACTGAATTGTACATTTTAAAATGGTTAAAATGATGAATTTTATGCTATGTGAATTTTATCTCAATTCAGAAAATGTTATTTATATTACCACTCATGTTTGTATCCTCTTGCATGCCTAAGGAGATATCATTAAGAAAGTGATTTTTTTTAAAGGGAAAAATATTTAAAATGGCCTTAAATGCAAAGATGAAATGATTCCAGTAACTTCTATAAATTGTAGTCATTACAATTTGCATGCAGAACAAACCATAGGTAAATGTTAATTTATTTCTCTGAGGAAATTTGAAGAATAGACTAGGCCCAACTAAAACAAAACATTTCCAACAATTTTGGAATTACACTTGGCTAAAATACAATCCAGCCAAAAATACTAATAAGAAACTCAAAAAAAAGGAGAACTATAAATATCCATTGAGTATGTAAAAAAAGAAAAGCTAATTAAAACAGGAGTCTAGGGGCTGGCCCCGTGGCCGAGTGGTTAAGTTCCCGCCCTCCACTGCAGGCGGCCCAGTGTTTCGTTGGTTTGAATTCTGGGCGTGGACATGGCACTGCTCATCAAACCACGCTGAGGCAGCGTCCCACATGCTGCAACTAGAAGGACTCACAACGAAGAATATACAACTATGTACTGGGGGGCTTTGGGGAGAAAAAGGAAAAAATAAAATCTTAAAAAAAAAAATCTTTAAAAACAGGAGTCTATTTTAAACCATATTTTAAAATGTTACCATCCACTGTTGGCAACAGGAAGCTATGGTCTTGCTTGTCATTTCCCACTGTATGTAGGTAGCATGTACATATATAACGCTTTCTGAAGTTTAATTTGACAACATGTATAATGTACGTGCATATTTATGGCTAGAAAAAGGCCTGGAATGATGCACTCCAAGGGTTCCACTTGGAGGTGGAATTAGGCGTTTTTCTCCTTTGTCCTTATCCCCTAAATTTTTCTACAATAAACATAAGTATTGCTTTTGTAATTAAAAAAAATAAGGGGCCAGCCCCATGGCCGACTGGTTAAGTTTTCACGCTCTGCTTTGGCGGCCCAGGGTTTACCTGGTTGGGATCCTGGGCGTGGACATGGCACCTCTTGTCAGGCCATGCTGAGGCAGCATCCCACATGCCACAACTAGAAGGACCCACAACTATGTAGCGGGGGGCTTTGGGGAGAAAAAGGAAAAATAAAATCTTTTTTAAAAAAATAAATGTATGTCTTAACTTTCTGAGAAGTCGTGGAGACAGGGAAACTAGTTCACTTTGTCAAAGTCAACTTGTTAATTTTTAAAAACTTCTATGAATAAACTAGAACTTTATTGAGCTTGTTAGTAGTATACCTAGAAAATGATAAATAGGTAAAATGTAGAAATAACTGAGGAGACATTAGATCTGCAATTAGAGAATGACTCATGAGATACTATCTTCACAAATCAGCATTGCAAAAGTGCAATAGTTAGGCTAACAAAAGTGGATGAAGCCATCACCTCTCACAATGTTTAACAGCAGAATCTTCACACTTGCTGAATTGCTCAATTGCCTTCTCAGATGGTTATTCAGGTAGTGAACAGAGAATGCCCTTTCACCACACCCTTCTCAGCAGTGAGTGTAACTAGCAAAATGTGAATCTCATTTTGCTTTTCATCTTTGATTATCAGCGAAACTGAATATTTTCTATTTGTATTTCTATTTCTTCTTTGTGAGTTGTCTGTTCACACATTTTATCTGTTTTTTAAATGATCTTTTTTCTTGTTGATTTGTTACAGTACTTTAAAGGTAAAAATCTTAACTCCTTATCTGTCATATATATTCCAAATATTTTTCTGAGTTTATTTGCCTTTTACCTTTAATGCTATCTTATAATGTCTAAAAAGGTTTAATTTTTTTTCAGGTCAAATATATCAGACTTTTCCGTTATCACTTTCCCTTGCTTTTATCATTAGACAGTCCTTTTTCACTCTAGGAGAAGATGGTGGCCACCTGTATTTTCTTCTAATTCTTTTATAATATCACTTTTCATTTTATTCTCAAAGCCATCTGGAATTTATTTTGGAGTAAGACGAGAGAGAGGCAATTAACTCTTAAAAACACATTTTTAAAACATTGTGTGTTACAAGAGATTGTGTGCAAAGAAAATACTTGCAATATCAAATGTGTTCAAGAAATCATCACTTAATACAACAAAATTTCCTATGACGTAAACGTTTGAACAGTTCTTCAGAGTTCACTAAAAAAGGATTGGAAATTATTTTAACAGTTTTCTTTTGGAAAATAAGTCTTTTTACAAATTAACTTCTATATTAGTTGGATATTTTACAAAGGGTACATATTGCTTTGCTATTAAATAATTGGAAATTTATTTTTTAAAAAAGAAAGAAAAAGTATGCCCTTTGTTGCATGAGAGGTTGATGCCACATGTCAGTTAGATCCTGAACTTCACCTTTTCCTGACTAAAAGAGAACCAAACAAGCTCTTCATGATTCACAGGGTGTGAATCACAAGAGCAGTTACTGAACGATTAAGTAGAATTCTAATGTCAACTGGGTGAAGTGGAAATCCTATTGGGTAGAAACCAGAAAATCTAGTTTTAATGCTTCCCCTGATTCACTCACTAAATTTCCTTAGATAAGTTTCTGCACCTGTTTGTCAATGCATTAAACAAAGATCTCAGTCATTAGAATAGATGAGCTTGTGAGTTAACATAATAAAGTATTAAAAGCACCTTGAACTAAAAATCTTCATAAACAGGGTCAGCAATTCTACTCAGCAACTCAAGAAACTTCAAATGTTTCCTCAATTAGTAAGTCTCCTCTCCAAGGTTCAGCTTTTATTTCAGTGTATATAAAACCTTGAAGACCCATTGAAGGTAGGGGGATATCACAGGTGAATGTTTTGGGAATAAAGATATTTCATGTTACTGCTAATGAGAGTGAAATAATAATGGGTGTGTTTTTTTAATTGCTGAGGAAGATTCACCCTGAGCTAATATCTGTTGCCAACCTTCTGTTTTGTATGTGAGCTGCTGCCACAGCATGGCCACTGACGAGTGGTGTAGGTCTGCGCCCAGGAACTGATCCCTGGCCGCCAAAGCAGAGCAGGCCAAACTTAACCACTAAGCCACAGGGGCTGGCCCCAATAATGTATTTTAAGAAACCTAACCTTCCTTTCAATTCCTACTACTTCTCTTTTAATATATTTTATCTTTTTGAGATACTAATCACATATATGTACACAAATGCTCACAAAAAGGTGCATGCTCCATAAATTTATGTTTACTAAGATTCACGCAAATGTGTATATAATAACTCTGATGTGGGTAACCACATGCTTGTTCTCAAGCTTATTCTCAGCTTTATCTTTAACATGTTGATGAAAATAACTAATAAAATCAAGTAATGAGCAAATTGATGATTAAAGACTTCTGAATTCACAATTGCTGAAGAGCTGTCTGCCTAATGTTATCTAGACCCTCAGAGAAACTGATGAAAAGGAGGATCTATTTATTAATTCATTCAACAAATGTTAATTGAGTACCTGCCAGGTGTTATGCTGGGCAGGAGGAAAACTATTAGGGTGAACTATATGAAATTGCTCATATTCAAGGATTTTTTATTTACAATGATGGCAGTTTCATATGGCTCAACCTAAGAAAATTATGAGAATTCCTTAGAGAGGGAAACAAAATAAGAAAGAGTTGAATATTATGAGAAAAACAAAATTTTCTAAAATAACAACATGGAAGAAATAAGATGAAATGAAAGAAAGAAGAAAAAGAATTGAGAAATGGGAGAAAGGGAACACATGAACTAAAATAGAAGAGAACAATAAAAACAATAAAAACTAATAAATTCTTTTTCTAAGAATTCTTTTATTGAATTACAAATGACATGCAACATTATATTATTTCAGGTGTACAATATAATGATTCAATGTTTGTATATATTGCAAAATGATCACCACAATAAGTCTAGTTAACATCCATCACCATACATAGTTTCCAAAAAAATTTTTTTCTTGTGATGAGAATTTTTAAGATCTACTCTCTTAGCAACTTTCAAATATGCAATACAGTATCATTAACTTCACCATGCTGTACATTACCTGTCCGGGACTTATTTGTTTAATAACTGGAAGTTTGTACCTTTTGACCCCCTTCACCCATTGCTCCCACCTCCACCCCCCAACAATCTGTACTCTGTATATATGAGCTTGGTTTTTCATTCATTCGAAAAACTAATAAATTCTTAATAATTAATTTAACTAATCCAGTATATATTGAGTGTCCAACACTATACAGATAATCTCATGGTAGGCATAATACGTGCCTCAAAACAAAGAGAATACATTGTTTTCCTTAAAAAGGAAAGACCAATCAATGTGCCCCATATTTTTAAATTCTAAATTCTGGGGATAAAAGAGAAAATGAGAAAAAATATTGAGGCAGTAGGAGAGCTAAAACAGGGAAGATGGTAATAGAAATACAAAAATATGTATATAAATTCAATACAAATCCAAGGAAAAGATAGCAAAACTGGAAAGAAATAAAATAGAAGTCCTGATAATAGAAAAATGATTCTGCAGCAATGTCACATGATAACACAAGAATAAAAAGTGTAAATCAAGTTATCAGGGTAGAGAAGTCAATGAAAGTAAATCTAAAAATGTTTTAATACCTCTTCTGCCACATAGAAAATTATACCTGTTTCCCATTTTGTATAAATATGGGTGAACAAATTATAACATACATAAGTTGAATATACAGACTAATTCTAAAATTTATATTTTGGTATGATTGACTTACTTCTTTTCCCTAAAGATTGGCCCCTGAGCTAACATCTGCTACCAATCTTCTTTTTTCTCCTTCTCCTTCTCCTTCTCTGCAAAGCCGTTACATAGTTGTATATTCCAGTTGTGAGTGTCTCTGGTTGTGCTATGTGGGACACCGTCTCAGCGTAGCCTGATGAGCGGTGCCATGTCCATGCCCAGCATCCAAACCAGCAAAACCCTGGGCCACTGAAGTGGAGCACACAAACTTAACCACTGGGCCATGGCGCTGGCCCCTGATTGACTTACGTCTAAATGACATAAATTTGGGGCCAGCCCGGTGGCGCAGCAGTTAAGTTTGCGTGTTCCACTTCTCGGCGGCCCAGGGTTCCCCAGTTTGGATCCGGGGTGCAGACATGGCACTGTTTGGCAAAAGCCGTGCTGTGGTAGGTGTCCCATGTATAAAGTAGAGGAAGATGGGCATAGATGTTAGCTCAGGGCCAGTCTTCCTCAGCAAAAAGAGGAGGATTGGCAGTAGTTAGCTCAGGGCTAATCTTCCTCAAAAATAAATAAATAAATGACATAAATTATATAAAAGCAAATAATCCAAGATTATCCAGAATAGGGAAGAATAATTTAAAAATTAGTTAAATAGAGCCCTCTTCACCTTTCTATTATTAAGGATAGTCCAAGAACCATAGAATCTTAGCACTGGAAGGGATCTTAGAGTTCCTTCAGACCAAACCTTCAGTGTCTCAGAAGAGGCAGAGAGGTCAGAGAAGTGTCTCGTTCAAAGTCATCTAGCTAGAGAGAAGCAGACTTAGGACTGGAACTTATCCATTCTTTCACTCACTCAGCAGTCAGGAAACCCTGCTACGTGCCGGGTGAGATACAAACAGTGGTGAATTTTGTCCCTGGCTCTGAAGGAACAATTGGAGAGGCAATGTTGAGGGTGGGTGAGGAGAGCCATAAACTTTACCAAAGCCATTGGTGTACATCAATAAAAGAAACAATGCTTAAAAACCCAGATTTTTATCTGTCAAAACTCAGTTACTGAGAACTCTCATTTGACAGCTCCAAGCCAGGGTGGTACATAAAATAACAAAGGAGAATCCTTCATCAAAGAAGGATAAATGGGATCTTGCATAGATTTCCTACCAGTTTGTCCAGATACTGTGTGTCTTTAATCAGTACCAACAATATCAACACTGCATTATTACCCTTCTTTGATAAAGAATAAATGAATGACTCTTAAACAGTGTCAATTGTATAGCTAAAAATGCATGATTTGTTTAAACTCTCTTTTCACACATTGTACATGGAAAGTATGATTTTGCGATTGATGCCCAATAAGCTTGTATATGAAAAAATCTGTGTTTACTTAGAACATCAAGATTACCTGAACATGGGTTTACAAAAAAAGAGGCAAAAAAAAAAAAATTGTGTAGCAATCAGAGTAAGATTGTAATGATAAAATCAGTCTGATGAGTGACAGAATTAATTATAGTTGTAAAAATGCCAAACTCTTAACAAAGAGTGAGAGTTTTGTGACCAACTGTGACACAAGTCCTTGTCACAGGCCCCTGAGGGCAGCTCAGAACCATACTGATTCAACTTCCTATGTGCCCTATAAGGTCTACATGGATTACTATTTTTTTTAAGCGTGACATGTAGTTCTTATGAAACCAGATGACCTCTCACATTGTTCTTGATTTTATTTAATTTTGTTACTAACAATCATTGTTCTTAAGTGATAGAATTAAATATGAGGCTCTAGTCAAAAATTCCTTTAGAGGGCTTTAAGCAAATGTTTAAAATAAAATCTTTAATCCTTTGCCTTTTTGTTAAATCTGGAAATACCCGCATACAGATACATAATCAACTGTGAACAGTAGGAGTGTTTCATTGTCCACCAAAGGATTTTACTGGAATAAATTAAAACAGCAAACAATTGATGTTGAAATGTCAAGGCTAAAATGTCGCAGAAACAAGTTCAGTAAAGTTGTATCTCCTGTTCCAAGTAGTCTAATGACACAGTCATCAGTGTGTCTTCAAGGATGTGGACATGACCTGACATTGCAGAGCTTCAAGACTGCAACCTTAACATTTCCTGTCACAGTGCTTGAGTCAATCCTCATGCCTATACAGTAAACTGAGTTTCCATTTCATTCTTGAGTTCACACAGGTAAGTGGGTGGGTATGTGCTCAAATTCAGAGATGCATTATCACATTAATCCAAGTCCATTAATCTCATCGCTCTGATTTTTAAAATTTCTTTTGAAATTTAATAATTCTTTACCTACTGCCCTCCATTGCTTGGTAATAACTCAAAAAGGCAGTCGACAGAGCCCAGAGCTGGGCTACTACTTGGCCAATGACTACTTAAAACCCTTGATGTCTTAATGCTTCAGTATCCCTCTTTGGCAAATAAGAATCACAATATCCAGCCCAACTCCACAGATGGCTGGAATAAAAGCATTTAAAATGCTTTGGAAGAAAGGTATAAGAATATTGTGACTTTAAAAAGCCAATGATAAAAATAAGATAGTGAATGCAGCAAGTAAATAGAAGAAATCGGCAGTTTTGGATGATGCTGTTACTGGTCATTCTCTTTTCTGTCTTTGCTACGTAATCTCAATACATCTTGCAGTTCCACAGAAGTTGAAGTTTGTGTGCATATTGCCAAATGCTACAGTATTCTTTAGGGTCTAATATCGCAGAGGAACATATGGGGATGTAATTCACCATTGAAAAACACCATTTCTGCATTTGACTCCCCTCTCACACTATAAATTCTGATATTTGATGTGAGCACAAAGCCTCATTTGTTTTGGTCCAAATACCCAGATATGTGGGTGGGTGTATTCTACCAAGGAATGTCATCAAAGTTCACATCTGAGGCTGGCCCCGTGGCCGAGTGGTTAAGTTTGGGTGCTCCACGTTGGCGGCTCAGGGTTTCGCTGGTTCAGTTCCTGGTCGTGGACATGGCACCGCTCATCAGGCCATGCTGAGGCAGCGTCCCACATACCCACAACTACAGGGACCCACAAATAAAATATGCAACTATGTACTGGGGGGATTTCGGGAGAAAAAGCAGAAAAAAAAAAGAAGATTGGCAACAGTTGTTAGCTCAGGTGCCAATCTTAAAAAAAAGTTCATATCTACTTACTCCACAGCATGAGGCATCTGACCATTTGCCTCTCCCAATATAGTGTGAAACACTTTTCTAACTGAGAATAAATTGCTTCCACCCAAAAAACTGTACTGAGCATGAACAAGATAAAAGGCTCTGCTGTGTACTACGGAGGATACAAAGATGAATGTCAGCCTCGGTCTTAGATACAGATCTTAGATTAAGTTCTCCTCCAAAACAAAGACTGTGGGATTATCTCTCTACCCTCAGGGTTTAGTGATGTCACTTGACTAAATTAATGAATAAGTAGAAGAAAGGGTGCTCTAATGAAGAATGTAAACCACAAGGAATCATTTCTGGTTTCTTCACAGTCTGATCCCAATTGCTTAAGAACAATAAGGATTGAAGAGGAAGAGAAGGGTCTACCATAGAAACAGGTTAGAGAAGAAGGTGGACAAATGGAAATCAAGGAGGAAGAGATTGGGAGAAGGAAAAAGAAAAAGCACTGTCTAGAATGAATCAGTGGAAACAAAATTTCTGCAGAAACTGAATTCTGAAGACTTCAGTTGATTCTAAATAATTAGAATAAAATAGGCAATAGCCTTTAAGGGGAGAAAAAAGGAATTTGGTGGACATTGAATTACTCAAAAATTAGAAAGGGGAAAAATTGTTTCCTCTGGCTTCCAGCAAGTGCCAAGCCACTTTAGCCAAAGCATGGAACCTTGAATAATGTTGCAGAGAATTACTAAGTATACTATTGGACAAGGACGGATGTGAACATCACGTGGCACAGGTGCTCTGTCCACCTGCTGCCTTCATTACTCAAGGCTGCAACTCTTTACACTCTATAATATTATCAAGAGCCTCAGAGAATTTTTACTTAATGTGAATTATATCTAATGGTATTTATCATATTACATTTTAACACTGAGAAATTTTCAAAATATTTCAAATCAAGACAACAAAGCATACTTACTTTTTGTTGTTGAAACACATACATGCAAAGAAAAGTTCAAGATTTCAAGATAATTATTTATTTGAAAATAATGAGATTACAGGTATCCTGGCAGGTATGACCAAAGATAAGTAATAGAAGCACAGAAGTACTGAGAACAAATTTCATTAATCTCTCTAAAAATGTACATATTGATAGTACCACAGAACACATAAGAACAGACAAGCAGGCATTCTATTAGCTGAGCGATGACATCATTACACGTCAAATGGCCTCTGGAAATTTCCACAGTTCACTCACGAGAGAACGAAAGTGAAAAAGACAGATCAGGTCTTACTACCGAAACGGAAATGGTTTTGACCTCGGAGATCTTGGAGACGTCCCAGACTTGGTGGACCACAACTTGAGAACCAACTAACTGATTAATTTTAAGGTCACTTCCCATTTCAAGTTACTAATAAGTGTACTTTCTCTGATTATTTTGTTCTCGTCCCGGGACCTCGAGGACCGCCAGACCCAGGAGACGCCGGGACTTCGGGGTGCTGCGCTCGCGGACCTGGACACGCCCCAGGCTCGGAGACGCCGGGTCCGGACGCGAGTCCGAATCCGCCAGCGCGCCGAGGAGCGGCCAGGACGGGCGGAGCCGCGGCGGGGAGAGGACGGGCCCGACGCCCCAGATCTGCGCCGGCGGCAGAGCGCGGCCAGGTGCCCCAGCCGCCCCCCGGCGCCCCCCGGCCCCCCCCGGCCCCCCCCGGAGCCCCCAGCCGACAGACCGCGGGCGTCCCCGCAAAGCGCGCGGCGCCTGCGCACAGCGAGCCTGGGAGCCGCGCCGGGCGTGGGGTCCGGGATGGGGTGATGGGACGGAGGCCCCGTTGGTAGGGGATCGGGGGCCCTGGGACGCGGGATCCGGGGCCGGGACGGGCGACCCAGGGGCGGGGACGGGGGACCCGGGGTCGGGACGGGGGACCCGGGGCCGAGACGGGCGATCCGGGGCGGGGACGGGGGATCCTGGGCCGGGGACGGGGGACCCGGGGAGGGGACGAGGGACCCGGGGCCGGGCCGGGCGATCCGGGGCCGGGACAGGGAATCCGGAGCGGGGACGGGAGATCCGGGGTCGGGTCGGGGGATCTGGGACCCCCGGACGTGCGCCGGAGCTGCAGGTGCGGCGCGTGGCGAGCGGCTCGCTCAGCCGGGCCCCCGCGCGACCGGTTCCGACCCGAAGGCGAAGCCGGGGTCGCCGCGCCAGGTGCGCCGGGCCGTGGGCAGTCGGTCACCGGGCGCGCGGGCCGCTCTCCGCGCGGGGGCTTGGCGACGACTGCCGGTGAGCAGCTCCCACGGGATCTCAAGGTGCTGAGTCGGGAGGTTTTTTGAGGCGCCTTGTTATCTTGTTTGTTTTAGTTTGACGTCTCCAGACGATGTTTGCGCTTGTGGTTCTGCTCAGCCAGCTGCCCCCGGTGGTCGCCGCGTTTCCTCGGCATGCAGGAGAGGACGGTGAGCGGGGCCGGTCCGGGAAACCCCCATCAGTCACAGAAACGCTAAAATATCCTTTAGTTAAACTTGTGGTTTATTTGGTAATGTGGTTTATTATGTTACCTACAATTTATACAAATTTATTTCTGTGAGTTACTTTTGATAAATATATGTTTAAGACCTGATTTGTGGTTAACCGAGTGAGAAACCTGTTGGAACTTCTGAAAATCAGTGAGTGCGGATTTTCCAGATGAGGCTATGTGGTAGTTATAATGAGCATAATTACTCGTTCTTCCTAGAGAGATGGGCAGGGAGCCCAGGCTCTAGTCTGGACTTGTTACCAGACCCTGGGGAGGTACTTACCCCCTTTCAGCTTGAATTTCTTTATCTTTGAAATGATGGGGGTGGGGAGTGGAATGATCTCTGAGATCTTTTTTGACTTTAAAATGTCTGGCTATGTAGATAAAGTCAGATGGTTGTGAGCAGATTAGGTTTGCAGCTTCCTAAGCTAGAATCTCACACCTTGTGGGTTCCAGGGCGTAAACAGACTGCCACATATTAAAAGCCTAACTTAGAAGAACCTGAAAAGAAAAGAAAAAATTAGCTTTGGCTCTCAGCATTCTTCTCCCTGCCTAGTCACTGTGTTTCCCCACCCAGCCGTGTCAGTACTGGGCATCTGCTTTCCCGCATTCCTGTCCCTTACTCCTCATCAGATCCCACTCTCAGCTCATTTTCACTGGGAAAGATCTGTTAGACTAATACTCCTGGATGACTTATTAATGATTAATGCAGCCTAGTGTGTTAAACCTTCTAGGAGAGTGTGTGTATATTTTAAGATAGGGCAATATATTAACCCAAAGGAATCAAACCCTGATAGCAGAATTCCAGGCAATTGCATAGACTAGCTTGTGGGATAAGGAGAGATTTTGGAAGGAGATCCTTTTTGGTACCTCTCAAGCTGCACCGTGTATGTAAGTCCACTCATATATAAGGTTGATGGTCCATACTCAGTGGGACTAGATGCTGATCCCCAGAAAGCTTGTGAGCACATTCATTCATTCACCTGATACAGGCTTCCCTCTCAAGGATATCACAGACGAAGGAAGGAATTTAGAAGTCAGACTTGAGTGCAGAAGGCTGGAGATATCTGTGGAAAATGTAAATGAGGGAATCCCATATATTTAAAAGCCAATTTGTTCAGTAACCACTTTATTAACACATACTATGTGCCAGGCCCTGTGCTAGGGACTGGAGACGTAGAAGTGAAAGCCTGTAATCCCTGCCCTGAGGACCTCTTCATCTGGTGGGGGAGGCAGGGTGTAGACATAATCTCAATAAACTCTGACAGAGGTAGGAGCTAAGCTTGAGAGCAGGGGAGAGAGTGAGTTGTAGTAACTGTCTCAGGAGAGTTGTATGGCACAGAAGCTGATGCTCTCTATCTGCAAATGAGATACAGTAAATGGAGATACAAAAAGTAACTAGCGGTGCTGGCCCTGTGGCCTAGTGGTTAAGTTTGGTGCACTCTGCTTCAGTGGTCTGGGTTTGATTCCCAGGTGCGAACCTACAACACTCGTCAGTGGCCATGCTGTGGTGGCAACCCACATACAAAATAGAGGAAGACTGGCATAGGTGTTAGCTCAGGGCAAATCTTCCTCAGCAAAAACAAAACAAAACAAAAACTAGGACAATAAGGGACCTTCAGCTAAATTCTGATAAAGCCCAGGGGTGGAGTTGAAATGACCTAAAAGCAATTTATTTTAAAAACATGGAGAAACAGGAGAGAGGAAGAGAATGGAAGATCTGGGTTGGTGGGTTTGAAATAGCAAAATGCACAGACCACCTCAGGAGGAATACAGATGGGAACAGAACCTGAAGAGGCAGATGGGCAGATAAGTGGAAACGCCAGCACGTCCTCCAGTGGTGGCCAGAGGGAACAGGGGGATTCAGGATGTTCCAGGGCCAAGGAAGTTGGCTTCTTTCAATTATAAGCAAATTCACAGTTACTTAGGGCCCAGATAACAAGGAGCGTATTTCTCCTGAGATCATAAGGGAGGCAGGGGAAAGTGTAATAAGCACTAACGTTTAAGTCTAAGGTCAACCACTGACCGAATTGGAGCTTTCAGGGGAAGTGGCAAACAGCAGCCCCTGGGAGGCACGCTTAATACAGGGGTGAGGACTTTTGTTGGCATAAATGTCATTTCAGGCATACACAAATGCTTAGGATTCTCTCTTTTTTGTTTTCCTTCCAAGTTGAAAGTAGCTTTATTGAGTCCCATTTGGAGGGCAGAGGGTATTTTTATAACTCAGACAACCTACTTGAACAGAAGACTGACAATGGGAAATTTGGCACTGCTTTTTTAGCCAATAAAATATAAAGATCTGGGCATATCTGAAAGTAGCAATACAGAGGCAGATGTCTAATTCTCCATTCTGAAATTAGTAAGTATGGATAAGTTAGGCAGGCCATGAGTTGCTTCATCACTAGTTTAGTATTTTAAACCTATGCCAAACTGAGTAATGCCAGACTATACCTATGAATTGCTTCAACTGGTAGAATTTAGGTCCAAGAGTTCCTTCCTACTCCAGGAAAGTTGAGTTCATTCATTCATTTAGTAAGTCATTTTTTGAGCATTAAGTCTTGTGTGCCAGGCACCAACATCCCTGGTTTAATGGAACTTTCCTTCTGGTGAGGGGAACAGAGTCACAGCAAATAAGTAAATAAAACATAAAACACCAGGTGGTGACAAGTATGATGGGGAAAACAAAATATAGAAGGTATGGGGTAACATTGAGCAAAATCCTAAAGGAGCTGAGAGCAACCAAAAGAAGAAAGTTCTATTTAGAGGAAACAGTAAAGGCAGGAGAGAACCAGGCGCGTTGGAAGCTACAAGGGGATGTTAAACACAGATGGGAGGGAGCAAGGAGACCCTCAGAGGGCCACTGCAAGAGTCCCATGAGAGATGATGGAGACTCGGAGAAATGTTCTTTCTGTCGCCACTTAGCGGTAGCCTACAATCTACAAGAAGACAGGAAGAAGAAAGAACAGAAATATTCCATCTCAGTGGTCTGACTTTTAGAATATTTCTTAAAACAACCATCACCAGCTATCCACTCTAGTTTCTCCCGTGGTTCAAATAGCCCATCTCTGTTATTTATAACATAGAAATGAATACTCTAGAAGAGCTCTGGCTCAATAGAAACATCATGGGAACAACATAAATAATTTAAAATTTTTAAATAGCTACTTTACAAGAAGTAAAAAGAAATAGGTGAAATTAATTTTAATAATGTATTTAATTTAACCCAATATATACAAAATAACATTTCCAAATTTAAGCAATATAAAACATTGAGATATTTCACATTCTTTTTTTTTTTTTTGTAAGTCTTTGAATTCCTGTGTATATTTTTTACACTTACAGCACATGTCAATTCAGACCAGCTGCATTTCAAGTGCCCAATAGCCGTATGCGGCTAGTGGCTACTGTCTTGGACAAAACAGCTCTATAAGATTCTGACCTGTTTGTAAAGGTGATTGATTAGTAGAAAAAATACCTTGGACAAGCCGGGACTGCTGTAAAGGAACCAGCCCGAGGTCGCTCACAGGTAGCATTAGTTAGTCTTCCAGGCCGTGCTCTATTGTCAGCCCTGAGCTGCCTTTCCATCGCCCTCTTTAATATAGGAATTATATTAAATAATCCTTAATTATATGTCCTTAATAATAATTAAATTAAATAATCTCTCTCTTTAGGAATGGTTAGCAGTGAGAAATATCAACACTTTTTAATGCTTTTAAGCATTTTAATGTAGTTCTCAGAGAGTTTCTGAATTCCAGTCTTGGTAATGTGATCTGGAGCAAGATCACTTAAGTTTTGTTTGTGTGACTCCAGAAGGAGTTTCAAGTTTGTGGGTTTTGGAAATACTGCCATGGTGGGATATTTTGGTTTTGTATCAGTCTATGCTTTACTCTGTCGTCTTCACCATTTACTTTCCCAGCAGATGCAGAGGGCATCTTATAAAGAACTGTGGACACACATTTGGGGTATGGGTGGACGGAGCCACTCCTTTGGGAGGGGCTGGATGTCTTTTTTTTTTGAAGAAGAAGATTAGCCCTGAGCTAACATCTGCTGCCAATCCTCCTCTTTTTGCTGAGGAAGACTGGCCCTGAGCTAACATCCGTGCCCATCTTCCTCTACTTTATATGTGGGATGCCTACCACAGCATGGCGTGCCAAATGGTGCCATGTCCGCACCCAGGATCCGAACCGGCGAACCCTGAGCCGCCGAAGTGGAACATGCAAACTTAACTGCTGCGCCACCATGCCAGCCCCTGTGTGTCTTTTAATTAATCTTATAATTGACTTAGAATTTTATTAACTTAGAAGTTTAAAATTTTGTCTTAGTATAAATTTGATATAATAATTTTAATATGAATGCATTAATTTATAATTTTAAAACATAAAGTGATCTTAGTGATTATTTATTTAGTTCATTTCCCAGTTTTACAAATGAAGAAATGTCACCCCAGAGATATAAGTGACTTATCCCGATTCACAGCTAATAGCTGAGCCAGAATAAAACCAAGATTCTGTCTTCTCATAGTTCAACATTGTCCATTGCAGCAGACTAATTTCTCTCAGTTAGGATCATAGAGAACCAACCCTTTAGAATTAGAATAGTCTGGCCTGTCATTTGCCAGAAAAATAATAGTCTGGTGGGAAAAATATTTAAATAATTTCGTTTATGCTAATAATTTTGGACATAATAATAAACTCAAGTATTTTCGGAATTACGCTAATACTTGTATTACATATTTAGCTGAAATTATTTTTACTGATGCTATTTCTTTTTGTCAGATTTTAAAACCATACAAGGAAGTTAGATATAATTTAACCACATCAGAGAACTATTCACTTTTTGCATAGTTAAAACAGGAATTTTCTGTCTTATTTTTTATCAATCTTTGAATTCTTTCTATTTCTTTATTAGTCTTTAGATCAAAAGAAGAAGCAAACTTTTTCATACGTAGACACCTCCTGTATAATAGGTTTGATTTGGAGCTCTTCACTCCCGGGGACCTGGAAAGAGAGTGCCAAGAAGAACTGTGTAATTATGAGGAAGCCAGAGAGATTTTTGTGGATGAAGATAAAACGGTAATTTGTATGATAAGTCAATTGGCTGGAAATTTATTAAATTGTCCTTAAGAAATTGACACATTTATGCTTTAAATGAAATCAGGATTGTATACCTGTTATCTCTTTCTACTTCCTTAAAATGCTAACTAACCTATTTAGATCTGGCTTTGTACTTGATTAACTGGGCTTATAGTAATTAGCAAATTATTGACTATGTTGTGATTTTGTGTGTTTAATATTTATTCAAAAACAATCATGAAGCAGAGTGAATTAAACTTGAGGATATTATTTGAGTTAGCTCTCTGACTCAGGCGTCTATCATTCAAGACTCAGAGGAATTTCTCCTATCAGTGACCTGACCTTTTTGATTTTCATGTTTATATTTCAAGTATTTATGGACAATCTGCTGTGTGCCAAGTGCTCTGCTAGAGACTGAGGACACAAAATATGTAGTCCTTGCATTCAGGAGTTTATTGTTTGGTATATCTGTGTAACGTTAGGGGAAAACTTTTAGATGTTCCCCCTTAAAATATAATTAAATCCTATCTGTTCATCTGGAAAAGATAAAAGGCAGACAGTACTGTCCCTGTTATAATCTGACATATTCTTGAAGAATATTAAGTGACCTGGATTCTTTACTTTTGTAGATTAAATACCCTCAGCTCCTTTTTCCTACCTCACGAGTCCCATTTTACTCTTTTGTCGATAAGAACCTCTCTAGGTGTCCTTCAAATGCACGTGTTAATGGAACTTAGTTCTTTTTTCTTTGAAACTGTGCCCAGCCTCCCATTCCTTGCTAATGTCAGCCCTCATGTTGGAGAAGAAAACAGAATCTGTACTTTTTAGTCATGCTGTTGAGATTTTATTCTGTTGTTCACAAACCCATTTTCTTTTTCTTTTTTCAATTATTTTCTTGAGGTCATAATGGTTTATAACATTGTATAATTTCAGGTGTACATTATTGTTTATCAGTTTCTGTATAGACTGCACAATGCTCTCTACCAGTATCTCATTTTTATCTGTCACCATACATATGTGCCCCTTTACCCCTTTTGCCCACCCCCCAACTCTCTTCCCCTCCGGTAACCACTAATCTGTTTTCCTTATGTGTTTCTCTTCCTCATATGAGTAAAATCATGTGGTCTTTGTCTTTATCTGTCGGGTTTATTTTGCTTAACATAATAGCCTCAAAGTCCATCCATGTTGTTGCAAATGGGACGATTTTGTCTTTTTTTATGGCTGAGTAGAATTCCGTTGTATATATATACCACATCTTCTTTATCCATTCATCAGTTGATGGGCACTTGTGTTGTTTCCATGTCTTGGCTATTGTGAATAATGCTACAATGAACATGGGGGTGCATAAGTCTCTTTGAATTGTTGATTTCAAGTTCTTTGGCTCAATACCAGTAGTAGGATAGCTAGGTCATATGGAATTTCTATTTTTAATTTTTTGAGAAATCTCCATACTGTTTTCCATAGTGGATGCACCAGTTTGCATTCCCTCCAGCAGTGTATAAGGGTTTCCTTTTCTCTACATCCTCTCCAACATGTGTTATTTTTTGTCTTGGTAATTATAGCCATTCTGACAGGTGTAAGGTGATATCTTAATGTAGTTTTGATTTTTATTTCCCTAATAATTAGTGATGTTGAACATCTTTTCATGTGCCTGTTGGCCATCCGTATATCTTCTTTGGAAAAATGTCTATTCGTATCCTCTACCCATTTTTTGATCAGGTTGTTTGTTTTTTTGTTGTTCAGTCGTGTGAGTTCTTTATATATTTGGGGAATTAACCTCTTGTCAGATATATGATTTGCAAATATTTTCTTCCAGTTGGTGGGTTGTCTTTTTGTTTTGTTCCTGGTTTCCTTTGCTTTGCAGAAGCTCTTTAGTCTGATGTAGTCCCATTTGCTTTAGACGTGGTATTCGAAAAGATGCTTCTAAGACCAATGTCAAAGAGCATACTGCCTTTATTTTCTTCTAGTTTTATGGTTTCAGGTCTTACATTCTAGTCTTTAATCCATTTTGAGTTAATTTTTGTGTATGATGTAAGATAATGGTCTACTTTCATTCTTTTGCATGTGGCTGTCCAGTTTTCCCAACACCATTTACTGAAGAGACTTTCCTTTTTCCATTGTGTGTTCTTGGCTCCTTTGTCGAAGATTAGCTGTCCAGAAATATGTGGTTTCACAAACCCATTTTCTGATTTTATCAAGATCCACTTTAAAATCCGTTTCCCTTCTCTCAAGCAACACTGAATGTAATGAGTCTCAGGGATGTCTTTCCAAATTGATAAATATCTCTTAGTAGAATCTGCTAGCAAACTGAGGCCCACCCAGTGCAGGAAAATTCAAACCCCCTTTCAAGCATGATAAGTCCACGGCCTCAACTTGTACCTTTGGCCCTTTCCCTGACTCTAGTGTGACTTTCCCCAATGCCTGAGTTGGGGCTCTGGACAGGTGAAGCGAGAATAGTGGGGTACAGCAGAGAGCTGGCACTGGCAGTAATCCCCTGACCAGTTCCAGAGTTGGGAGAAACAGAGGTGGGTGGCAGTGCTTTAGTTAGAGGGAGTCACACCCTCCAGCTTGAGCGAACTGGTATCCTACCTGGGGCACATGCCAAGAATTTGCCACCCCTAGGCCAGGTCACTGGGACCAAATGAAATGATAATAAAGAAATTAAATAAACTTGGAAATTTTACCTTTTTCTTAGATGACATTTTGGCAGGAATATTCAATTAAAGGACTAAACACAAAATCAGGTAAGGCAAGAATTGACCAAATTTAATGTTTTTTCCCATCCTCTCTTTATTATAATACATTGTAGTTTCATTGTTTGAGTTTGGTTGTTGCTCAAGATACATACCTTGTAAATCTGAGGAAGATTTCTCAATTACACACTAGGCTACCTAAGACAGAGAAGGCCATGTTCATCTATTTACACACTGAAAATCAAGTTTGGTGAGATACTAGGGAAATGAGATAATAGGCTTAAAGCTGTTTAAAACAGCTCAGCTAAGTCAAGACTTGCACAGAATAAAAGTAGGACTCCATTCATTTCAAGGAGTAAACTATTTTAATTTTTTTCCTTTTTTACCACTACAGGTGAATGGAATGCTTATGCTACTAGGTAATTAAGATTGTTAGATAGAATTAAGCAGCTTTTAAAGAGCAGAGATCCTTTATTTTATCTGTATTGATCATCTCCAGCTGTTCTAGTCACGTGCTGTTCCATTCCTGCAGGTAGGGCCCCAGCTGTCGGGAGACGGTTTACAAAGCTACGCTAGACCTGCTCGATACACTTGTCTTCATAGTTAATGCCGAGTTTGTCTGGTTGAACAAAGAATATGCTTATCCCACTTAGTCTTGAATATTATCCATTTAATATGACCTATTTGAAATAAATGAAACCTTAACTAGGGCTTTTAGGAAGTGTCATTTAAAAATTTTTCAGGTCGGGGACCGTCCCGGTGGCGCAGCAGTTAAGTGTGCATGCTCCGCTTTGGCCGCCTGGGGTTCGCCTGTTTGGATCCCGGGTGCGGACATGGCACCGCTTGGCAAGCCATGCTGTGGTGGGCATCCCATGTATAAAGTAGAGGAAGATGGGCACGGATGTTAGCTCAGGGCCAATTTTCTCAGCAAGAAGAGGAGGATTGGCGGCAGATGTTAGTTCAGGGCTAATCTTCCTCAAAAAGAAAAAAATTTTTCAGGTCATGTCTCTAGCACAAAGACTTTTAAAATAAGTCAGTATTAATTATCAGATGCTCATAGTGTTCTTAGACCCAGTGTTAAATTTATTGAAATCATAGGTGGTACTTTTCAGTGATTATATTTGTGTCATTTTAATTATTTTTCTCTTAAGATGGTAACAGAGAGAAAATCGATGTTATGGGCCTTCTGACTGGATTAATTGCTGCTGGAGTATTTTTGGTTATTTTTGGATTACTTGGTTACTATCTTTGTATCACTAAGTGTAACAGGCAACGACATCCAGGGTAAGTACCAGTAAAAATACTTAATTCACTATTATACATTCTATACTGTTATTTTAAAATGGATAAAAAAATGGCTGCCTATTTTTAAGAAAATGTTTTGTTTTGGAATACTCTTAGATATACAGAAAGTTTGCATAGATAGCACAGAGAGTTCCCGTGTATCCTTCACTACATTTCCCTCATTGATAACATCTTATGTTACCATAGCACATTTGTAAAACCAACAAACCGATGTTGGTACATTACTATTAACCAAACTCCAGACTTTCTTAGATCTCACCCATTTTTCCATTAGTGCCCTCTTTCTGCTCCAGGATCCAATGAAGATACCACATGGCATTTAGTTGTCCTGTCTCCCCCATTGCCTCTGTCTCTGACAGGTGTTTGGTTGACCAATTTAACAATTACATAAACAGCTTAATGATGCTATTTCTAAGGTCCTTCGAAAGAAAACAAGAAGATTCACAAATGTCAGCTTGATTTTTCAATATTTTCTTCTTAAGCACGAGGCAGATACTAATGTCCCCACGTTACTTCCAGAGGCAAGAAGTCCCATGTTTACTCTGAGTCACAGTATTAACCGATCTAGCCCTGTGGCTACCCAAATAGAAACAGTGTGACTAGGCTTCAAATTCAGCTATTTTTATTCATCCTTTAAATTAAATAAAAATTAATAAAATAAAATGGTTACCACTCGAGGATATAGCAAAGATAAAGGTTCATAAAGGCCTTAATTGTTTGCATAATAGAACCTCAACATCCTCATTAAAATAAAAAGTTATCTTCCATATTATTTATATTATCTTCTCAGTAAATATGGATGAGTAAGTGTAGAAGTAACCTTATTCTAAAACAGCACCAGCTGCTAAACAGGCTATTCGAAATTGATGCTTATGCATCCCTATTCACACTTTAAAATTCTGTGAATAAGCTCATGATGGTGACCAGGTGATGAAAAGGTTATGGAAATAGATAGTGGTGATGGTTGCATAAGATTCTGAATGTAATTAATACCACTAAATTGTACACTTAAAAATGGTTAAAATGGCAAATTTTGTTATATATATTTTACCACAATAAAAACTTTTTCTTTATTGTTAAGGTATGAGTTTAGGGCAACAGAGGTGGAATTAGGATCCATCTATTGGAAGATAACAGCTGAAGCATGAGGCTAGTAAGTTCTCTGGGTGTGAGGAGGGCAGAAGGCAAAGGCCGGAGCCGCGGCGGAGCCCACAGTAAGGGCACAGAGGGAAGGTGCACCGGCCACGCGGGCAGAGGCCAGGGCGACAGTCAGGATTCCACCGCAGTCTGGAGTCCCGGTGGCCCCTGAAGCAGTAACAGGACCCGTGGGGGCGCACCGAGGAGTCTCACAGAGACCTTTGTGAATCCTGTAAAAGTCTGAGAAGTGAGGGAAAGGAAGGGAGGATTTGTTTAATTTTTCTTAAGTCACTGTCTTTTAAGCTGAGAAACTTCTATTAATTTCCCTTATTTAGCAGACAGGAAGGTCTTTCCATTTTCTAGGGCTTTTGACTAAGATTTTATTCAGCGTGGCTTCGTCCACAAGCTGAAAGAGTCCTGGAGACTCACAAGTTAGTGAAGAACTAGGCAGAACCTGACTTTGGAGACTCTTCCTGCCTTTTATCTTTCCTTCTTTTCCACCCCATTCATAATGTTTGTCCAAAAAGTTCACCTATGCCTTTGTGTTCAGTAACTTCCCTCGCGGTCTGTGCTGGCACAGCCATATTGTGTCCCCAGGCTTGACGCTGCCTTCTCGCTTCTCCCGGTTTTTCTTCATTTTTCTACTTTTCTGCATCACTACATCTTCTACTTTTCTGCATCCCTACATCTTCTTACCTTATACCCTTTTTTCTCTGAAACCTTCTAGCTTCATCCCTGCATGAGGGTAGAGGCAGAATTCAAAGACACGGAGAAAATGGTACCGTTATTATGCATGTTGTCTGTGTATGGTATTGTAAAATTTAAAACCCTGGATACCTCTCATTTTAAAAGTACGATTAGTTTATTGATGTTAGTAGAGTGAGATGCTGTACAAGTCACAGATCACTTTACCTCTCTTGTCTCACTTTGATCCTAACGGCAACCCGTTGAGTTTTAGAAGACATTTCAAACTAGGCTTACTAGACATTCTCTCATGTGGGGATTAATTTTTAAATACTTACTAAAGTACTTTTTAAAAAAATTTTATTTTTCCTTTTTCTCCCCAAAGCCCCCCGGTACATAGTTGTGTATTTTTAGTTGTGGGTCCTTCTAGTTGTGGCACGTGGGGTGCCGCCTCATCATGGCTTGATAAATGGCGCCATGTCCACGCCTAGGATCCGAACCAGTAAAACCCTGGGCCGCCGAAGCAGAGCACGTGAACTCAACCACTTGGCCATGGGGCCGGCCCAACTAAAGTACTTTTCAACTATTGTCCCAAGAAATTCTCCCAGCAGAGTTATTTGTTCTCTTTCTATATTTTGCAAGTCTGGAAGGAGGGGGAGGAGGAGGGAGTGTTTGACAAAGGAAAGAGTGAAAAATAAGATCATTGTCAGAAAAGTTCATTTCATTCCTCTGTAAAAACATGCCAAGTTGGGGGCTGGCCCCGCGGCCGAGTGGTTAAGTTCGCACGCTCCGCTGCAGGCGGCCCAGTGTTTCGTTGGTTCGAATCCTGGGCGCGGACATGGCACTGCTCATCAAACCACGCTGAGGCAGCATCCCACATGCCACAACTAGAAGGACCCACAATGAAGAATATACAACTATGTACCAGGAGGCTTTGGGGAGAAAAAGGAAAAAAAATAAAATCTTTTTAAAAAAAAAAAACATGCCAAGTGGGGTCGGCTTGGTGGCATAGTGGTTAAGTTTGTGTGCTGTGCTTCGGTGGCCTGGGTTTGTGGGTTTGGATCCCAGGCACCGACCTACACTGCTTGTCAGGCCATGCTGTGGCAGTGTCTCACGTACAAAATAGAGGAAGATGAGCACAGATGTTAGCTCAGCAGAAATCTTCCTCAAGCAAAAAGAGGAAGATTGGCAACAGATCTGAGCTCAGGGCCAATCTTCCTCACAAAAAAAAAAAAAAACCCAAAAACATGCCCAGAAATGAGAAACAAGACCTTTTCATTTCTTAGTTTCTATATTTTACGAAGGAAAATAGGCATAATGTCATGTCAGTTTATTTGCGATGTTATTAGGGCATACTTTCTGATTCAGTCATTTAAGATGTATGTAAGAAATCACTGTGTAGATATTTAATGACTTTGATGTCATTGTTATATTGTTTCTGTATCTCAAATTTTGAAAGTCAACATGGAAAAATTAATTTGTTCAAATAAAACATCTGTCTCTCCTCTTCCCTATAAGCAAACAGATAGAACTTTTTGTCCCAAGTTAACAAATGTGGCGAGTGACTAGCCTGCCAAGAATATGTTCAAGATCTGATGGAGAAGGAGTCGTATGGAGCCCACCAAGAAGACTTGGGGTGCCCTCAGTCACCTCTCGACTTTCGAAGGGCTGACTGTCGAGCTCCTAGATTTACACAGCTCTTCTCTCTTTGCTTTTTCCTCTCTCCTTCCCTCCAATTTCAGATCTCATTCTTACCTCCAAAGGGTGTGTTCTAAGGGGCAAAGTGACTGATTTAGTTTGGAAAAGTTTACAGTATTTTGGGTCTGCTAAACTTTCTGTTATTGGGAAGAGTATTGTAAATGTTGACTAGAGTTTAGGGATTACCTTTAATTATTTTATTAGCCATAACTATTGGAGGTTAATTTTTGCATAGATACCTCATAGACAGCCACCCTCACAGGCTAAAAGATCGATTTACTAATATTTAAATTACAATTTGTAATTTGCAAGTGAGAAGGGAAAATGTTGGTCCAAACAGCAAGCCTGTGTTGCATTTCAGTTTCCATTGGCTGGTGTAACAGACAAAGTTTTGTGAAAATGGTGGGATTTGAACTAGGCCATATTAAAAAAAAAATTGTTCACCTCAGATCAATGGAGTGGGGAAAAGACAATAATCTGAGAAAGGGAACAGCACCAGTGAAAGCAGAGATGGGACAGAGAATTCATTGCACACATGGAGGAGTATGAAGAGGTACCTGGGCAAGAGCAGAGAACTATAGAAAAGAAGGCGAGGCCAAAATAAGGGGGGCTTGGAAGTGCAGGAGTTAGAACTTGATTCAGTGGAAAGCAGGCTGCAGGTTAGACTTGTGTGGAGAAGAGTGGAGTAGCTAGGAGGGAGAGGCCCGACAGCAGGGCTGCAGGGGGGCAGGGGAGAGCACCAGGCCTCTGCTGCTGGGATCGTCTCTGTGGCATCAGTTTCCTTGGCTTGAGTTGTGCTGCCTTTTAGCAAAGCCTGGATTTGGTTTCACATCGTACTTTGAGGAAGTTTTAATTCAGGAGCGGGAGGAAAAGGGCATCAGCTGTTCTGAGTCTTTGATATAGTGTTCCAGACACTGCTTAGGTGCTTTACATCCGACGTCTTTGTCAGTCCACACAAAACAACTCTGCTGAGGTGTGGATATTATGATCCCTATTTTACAGAGGAGACTGAGGTAACTTGCCTTTGGTCATACAGCTATGAAATGATGGGATCTGGTTTCATACCCACATCTGACTTCAAACCTCTTGACCTTCCCACCTTACCAAGATTCTTTCAGAGTTAATGGGTAAAATAAAACTGTTGTGGGGCTGGCCCGGTGGTATAGCGGTTAAGTTTGCACGTTCCGCTTCCGTGGCCCAGGGTTCGCTGGTTTGGATCCCGGGTGTGGACATGGCACCGCTTGGCAAGCCATGCTGTGGTAGGTGTCCCATATATAAAGTAGAGGAAGATGGGCATGGATGTTACCTCAGGGCCAGTCTTCCTCAGCAAAAAGAGGAAGATTGGCAGCAGATGTTAGCTCAGGGCTAATCTTCCTCAAAACAAAACAAAACAAAACTGTTGTTATATTAGTAAATTGAGTTCAACTTTTATCAAAATAGTCAGTTGCGTTTTTTAATATTACTATCTTAACCTAAAAATGCTGCCTTTTCTAGACTTAAATGCTGTCTCTCTGTTTAGTTCTTCAGCCACCTGTAGAAGAAGGGGCAGGCACACTCCCTCCATCGTTTTCAGAAGACCTGAGGAGGCTGTCTTGTGTCCATCACCACCTCCAGAGGAGGACGCAGGATTACCTTCTTATGAACAGGCAATGGCACTCACAAGAAAACACAACGTTTCGCCACCACCACCATATCCTGGGCCAGCAAAAGGATTTGGGGTATTTAAGAAGTCTATGTCGCTCCCTTCTCACTGAGCCCACCTTGCCATCTTGGTGGGATAGGAGATCCATGTTATTTGAATGGTTCATTCTCCCTGAACCAATAAAGACATATCAGTTCAACCTGTTAGGACCAACTACTGGGACTGAAGGAGGAATAAACCCCTGTACTACCCTGAAGTGCTATGTGCATCTCCAGCCTAAACTTGATCATGATCAGCTTGATAAGAAACTTTGACTCCACATCCTTGCAGTTATGAAGAGAGTACTTTTTTGTTTATTTTAATGTTTCAAAAAATCTGTGTTATGGGGCCCGTCCTGGTGGCATAGTGGTTAAGTTTGTGTGCTCTGCTTTGGCAGCCTGGGGTTCATGGGTTTGGATCTTGGGTGTGGACCTACACACTACTCATCAAGCCATGCTGTGGCAGCGTCCCACATAAAATAGAGGAAGATTGCCAGAGATGTTAGCTCAGGGCCAATCTTCCTCACTGAAAAAAAAAAAGTATTAAGTACTAATTAAAAAAAAATCTATGATATGGATGTCATAGCTAGAACTGGTGAACTATCTCTATGTATCCTTTGTACAGATAAAGGTTGTAGATTTCTTGTGTTGAACATAAAAAAAGTAAGAGTTTCTACTCATTAGATTATCCCAAGTCATAATATTGGACCCACTGTTTATTAGGATTTCTTTTTGGTTGGAAATACTTCACAGAATTTGATATTTCAATAGAAATGTGTCCTTAATAAAATTACCTCGTTTTATAATTTAATTATTGAATACATTCACCATATTTTGCAGGTTTTAGTTGTTAACTCTCGCCATAAGTCATGTTTAATTATGGGGAGTGGGGTCAGTAGTTTTCTTTTTTTAAAAAAACACTTGGTAGAGAGTTAGTTCTTCAGAGGGTACAGGGTTGCAATGCCAAGGATTTGCAAGGGTTGTTATACTGTCAAATAAAGAAGCCTCAAGGGCTGGCCCCAGGGCCTGATGGTTAAGTTCACATGCTCTGCTTCAGCAGCCTGGGTTCAGTTCCCAGGTGTGGACCTACACTGCTCATCAAGCCATGCTGTGGTGGCATCCCACATATAAAGTAGAGGAAGATTGGCACAGATGTTAGCTCAGGGCAAATCTTCCTCAGGGGAAAAAAAAAGGGAGAAGCCTCAAATCTAGGAGTGACTAGAACTTGATAAAGTTGCCCATGTTACTGATGAGAAGACACACCCATTTTCATTGCTAAATTATCTATATATAACTCTGTATAATTGTCTTGAAAATTTGTCGAAGTTTATAAATAGTTTGAGAACCTGGAAAAAGTAATTTACTTTTCTGCTATTAAAATAATACCAATTAAAGTTACCAGCAACCCATTGTATCTCTTAATGTCTAGACACAGAACACCATAGGTAATCATTTTAACCTATACTTGTCTCTTCTTCTAATTTTGTTTATGGCCCGTCTCCTCAAGAATGTAGTAGAGCGTTAGCTGTCAACCTCTGGAGGCACTTGTGTACCAGCTTGTGTGGGTGGGTGTGTATGTGTATGTGAGTTTCTTTTCTCTTTGCAGGAGCTCAAGAAATAACATACTCCTGAGAAAATTCTGTTCTTTATGTTTTTGCCAGGCACTGCATTTTCCTATTATTTAAGACTGTTTATAAAATTGTATTTTGTTTTATAATTTTTACAGAGGTGAGACTAAAACCTATACGCATTTGATAATTCCTTCCAGATTAAATGTTTAGAAAGTATAAATCATATTACAGTGTGTGTGTGAGGATGTCTCTCTTTTAAGGCAGCATGATCTTAAGGCTTGTAAAAGCTAGACCTTCCTCATTACAGATTGCCAAAGACTTCATCCTTTCAGATTCTCAGAGTCTCTTTGATTGCTTATTGCAAAGAAATCATCTAGTGGGCCAGCCTGGTGGTGCGGTGGTTAAGTTTGCATGTTCTGCTTTGGCGGCCCAGGGTTCACTGGGTCGGATCCCAGGTGTGGACCTATACACCACTTATCAAGCCATTCTGTGGCAGGCGTCCCACATATAAAGTAGAGGAAGATGGGCACGGATGTTAACTCAGGGCCAGTCTTCCTCAGCAAACAGAGGAGGATTCGCAGTAGATGTTAGCTCATGGCTAATCTTCCTCAAAAAAAAAAAAAGAAATCATCTAGCAACATTTAGATAAAATTAGGAAAGGGGTCTTTTTGAAGCCACCTACATTACCTATAAAAATTTACTATTAGTCGTATCTTGGCTTTACAGAGCTCTTTTTCTCATGTAACTTTGCACTTTGCACTTATTCTAATCCTCTTTAAAAGGTCAGAGGCAAACTCTACTTTGCTCACTTTGCAAAAGTCAGACTAAGACAGAGAAGAATTTGCCCAAAATCTAACACGTTGGTGAGAGCAAGGTTTAAAATGACAAAGCACACTTTTCTAAGCCCATCTCATACCTAGAGAATTAGACTGTCTCAAATTACGAAATCCAAGGATCTTGTTACTTAATTCTGTCTGTATGAGAAATTTATAAGCATTTGTCATATATACATAAATGTATATGTATTTTCACACATATATGTCTCTTAGGATGAACAGAAATATAAGATATGATGTATCTTTTATTGAATCATAATTTGAAATATTCCAAGAGCTTCTTTCCTCGCTTTGACTCAGTCTAACTGCAGAGTGACCTTCAGTGCCTTGACCACCCCTTCCCCAGCAGCAGCCTGGATTTGTCATATAAAACTGTTGCTCTGGGGCTGGCCAGGTGGTACAGTGGTTAAATTTGCGCACTCAGCTTTGGCAGCCTGTAGTTTGTGAGCTCAGATCTCAGGCACAGACCCATACACTGCTCAGGAAACCACGCTTTGGCAGCATCCCACACACAAAATGGAAGAAGATTGGCACAGATGTTAGCCCAGGGACAATCTTCTTCAGCAGAAAAATAAAAAATAAAAATAGAAAACCTGTTGCTCTAACTTGAATGCGTCTAGAATTCATCAAGGTTGTGAAATCACTGATATTTAGAGCTTCCAGTGTTGAGCTCATAATATTTTAAATATGAAAAGGAAAATGTAGTAGAAACATAATTGACAAATGCTTATAATGATTGAAAGGAAAAATCTCTCAATGTAAAGTTATTGACATATATTTCTTTTCATTCACCCTTTTCTATTCCTGTTGTACTTTTGGTGGTAGATTTTTTTGTTCGATTGATCTGTTTTTTGTGCTTCTTCCCCAGGCAACTGATTAGTGTTAACCATTAGATCTATTTTGACACAAAGTTTTATATTTAATTAGATCTGTTTTCTCCTCTATTACAATCAGGAAATGAATATGAGTGTAAAAAGGGAATTGGACTAAAAAAAGACAAAAAATACATTTATAAGGTTATACCTGCATAGGATAGATGAATCTACACAGAATATTCTCTTTTCAAAATGAAAAAAAGTAAACAGCACCAGCCCTATGTCAATGTTTTGCATCTGTTAATATTGTGCCCTCTGCGTGAATTCATAGAGAGGATGAAAACTCACAGAACAATTAAAAGCTGGAGCAACGGTGTCCTCTGTGTCTTCAGTTTCCCCTTTGCCTGTAAAATTCTAATCATTTTTTTCTATTTCTCAGATAATTTATGTGTGTATACTTTTCTTAAATGTACAAAAGAATTTTTTAGTGAGAAAAAGTTTGTTGGTGCTGTTTAAAAGCTCAATTTCATATTATTCATATTATTTTTGTTCTAACTGAATATGAATTAAAGTTTTATTAGCTATTAGATTGAAATGTTGTGTATGGCATTTATACTATTAGAGGAATGTCTAAAATTTCTGTAATTTTTTTTAAAAACCTAGATCCAGGGCTGGCCTGGTGGCACAGCAGTTAAGTGCGCACGTTCCACTTCGTTGGCCTGGGGTTCGCAGGTTTGGATCCCGGGTGCGGACATGGCACCGCTTGGCAAGCCATGCTGTGGTAGGCGTCCCACATATAAAGTAGAGGAAGATGGGCCTGGATGTTAGCTCAGGGCCAGTCTTCCTCAGCAAAAAAGAGGAGGATTGGCGGCAGATGTTAGCTCAGGGCTAATCTTCCTCAAGAAAAAAAAAAAATGCTAGATCCTTTTGTAGACCATGCCTGTGTGGCACTTTGGAACACATATGACGTATATTGATGTCTCCGTCTTCTGTATTGTGTGTTTCCTCCAACATTGTTTTGTTATTTGAAATGTTTCTCTAACAGTTTAAGAGTTTAAGGCAATCTAGTACAAACATATCAGTATTTTCATTATCTGGAAAAAGTAACCCGTCTTTTTGAATGCATATTTTTCCTACAGCCTTGATTATGTTTTTGTTTTAATGGATTTCCTATTACAGACACTTTTGATACATTTGAAGAAACTTTGTACTAAGTAAATATTTGTTGCTTGTTTCAATTAAACATTCTTCCGCCTCATATAATGGCATATAATTATATGAATTAAATGTGAACAACACACTGCATATTTTCAAAACAATGTTTACAGCATGGTGTTGCTATATATATATATATCTTTCATCCAGAGGGACTAGCATTCTATTTAAACAATTTAATTGCAGTTTTGAAAGTGCTATTTTTCTTTAATACAGTTTTAATATTTAATATATTGTTTGAGGCAAATTTATTATTTTATTTTATTTTATTTTATTTTTCTTAAAGATTGGCACCTGGGCTAACAACTGTTGCCAATTTCTTTTTTTTCTGCTTTATCTCCCCAAACCTCCCCTGTACACAGTTGTATATCTTAGTTGCAGGTCCTTCTAGTTGTGGGATGTGGGACGCCGCCTCAACGTGGCCTGATGAGCGGTGCCATGTCCGCGCCCAGGATCCAAACCCTGGACCGCCGCAGCGGAGCACGCTAACTTAACCACTCAGCCGTGGAGCCAGCCCCAACGCAAATTTATAATATACTACACCTTAAAACTGAATTTATTTCTGTGACCAATATCTATACATAATTTAAAAATCAGAAGAAAAGATAGTTATGTTATACTAAATTATAAGAGTAACAGTACTTCCAGCTTAAGAGAAAAACATTAAGTAATACTAAGTATTATACACATAAATAAACTGATTATTATTGAATATTACTTTGTATTAAACATTTAGACCAACTTAAATTTTTTTGGATCCAATTGAGTCATACATAAATGTTAATATTTATACTCTTTAAAATTACTTTAATCAAGGTAATTGGAAGACAAGCTAGTGACTAGGAGAAAATATTTGCAAAAGACACATCTGATAAAGGACTCTTATCCAAATTATACAAAGAACTCTTTCAACAGTAAGAAAACAAACAACCTAATTTTAAAAAAATGGGCAAAAGATCTGAAAAGACACCTGACCATAGAAGACACACAGATGGCAAGTAAGCATATGGAAAGATACTCAACATCATACATCATTAGAGGATTGCAAATCAAAACAACAAAGAGATACCACTACACACCTACTAGAATGGCCAAAATTTGGAACACTGACCACACTGAATGTTGGTGAGGATGTGGAGCAACAGGAGCTCTCATTCATTGCTGGTGGGAATGCAGAATAGTACAGTCTCTTTGGAAGACAATTTGGCAGTTTCCAACAAAACTAAATATACTCTTATCATTTATCCAGCAGTTGTACCTCCTGGTATGTACCCAAATGAGTTGAAAACTTATGTCCACACAAAAACCTGCACATAGATGCTTACAGCGGCTTTATAACTGCCAGAACTTGGAGGTAACCAAGATGTCCTTCAGTAGGTGAATAGATAAACTGTGGTACACTCAGATAATGGAATAGTATTCAATATTAAAAAGAAATGAGCTATCAAGCCATGAAAAGACATGATGGAAACTTAAATGCATATGAGTAAGTGAAAGAAGCCGATGTGAAAAGGCTACATATGTATGATTCTAACTATATGATGTTCTTGAAAAGGCAAAACTATGGAGGTAGTGAAAAATCAGTGGAGGGATGAACAGGCAGATCACAGAGGATTTTCAGGGCAGTGAAACTGCTCTGTATGATACTATAATGGTGGATACATGTCTTTACACATGTGTCCAAACCCGTAGAATGTACAACACCAAGAGTGAACCCTGGGGCCGGCCCAGTGGTGCAGTGGTTAAGTGCGCACGTTCCGCTTCGGCAGCCCGAGATTCGCTGGTTCGGATCCCGGATGCGGACATGGCACCATTTGATAAGCCATGCTGTGGTAAGTGTCCCACATATAAAGTAGAGGAAGATGGGCATGGATGTTAGCTCAGGGTCAGTCTTCCTCAGCAAAAAGTGGAGGATTGGCGGTAGATGTTAGCTCAGGGCTAATCTTCCTCAAAAAAAAAAAAAAAAAAACAACTAGGTGGAATAGGCACATTTCCTCTAAAGGTAGAACCTGTCCTAAGAACAGCTTAGTAAATATGCTTCCAACAAAGATACTAACTTGAAGAAGAAAGAGAACTTTGGGGACTAGAGCCATAGAGATTTGGGAGGTGGAGAGATTAAAAACACCCTTAAGGATCTGGCCCCATGGCCAAATGGTTAAGTTCGTGTGCTCTGCATTGGCGGTCCAGGCTTTTGCTGATTTGGATCCTGGGCACAGACCTAGCACCACTCATCAAGCCACGCTGAGATGGCGTCCCACATGGCACAACTAGAAGGACGTACAACTAGAATATACAACTATGTACTGGGGGACTTTGGAGAGAAAGAAAAAAACGATTGGCAACAGACATTAGCTCAGGTGCCAATCTTTAAAAAAAATAAAAAATAAAAACATCCTTACAAACTTAGTGCAATATTGTCTGAAGTCCCTTACTGCCTCTAAGTATATCTTTTTCATTCAGGGACCAGAATAAATGATGTAGGAGTCAGAGATAAATAGATTAGGAAGCAGGGTCTAAAAGATAGTATATAAGTGTGAACTCTAGTTGAAAGTCACAAAAACTTGATTCAAACTGGCCTACAAAACTGGGAAGTCTAGGGGTGGAACAGTCCTTGGGGACTTAATATCTCAAATTCTTCTAAACTCTGCTTCTTTGTGTTAACACTCCTACTGTACAAAGGCTTTCTTCAGGTCTAGGGTAGGGCACAACCGCAGGCTTACGTCGCACACACTGAGAACTGCCGAGAAGAGATTTTCTCTCACCCAAAGCCTACATATTACAACTGAGATTCTAATTGGCCAAGCTTGGGTCACAGGACCTTAACTGGGCCAATTAGTGGGCAGACCTGGTTCATATGCCCACCCTGTATCCAGAGTACAGCATACTATGATTGGAAGCTGGGGAGAGACCGTTCCCCAGAAGAAGTTGATACTGTTAGCAATCAGGGGCAAGTGGATGTTGGGCAGGAGAACCAGCAACTCTCTACTTCAGACATCAAGAATCATCCCAAGACGGGTGGCAAGACCAATCAGAATCTCTTGTACCAGAGCAAATGAGGTAGGGCAGGGGTTAAACGGTCCAGAACCAAGAGGATGGTCAGAAAGAAGGCTACTAGCCAGTAGCCCTAACCTCATTTACACTTTTAATCAACTAACATTTATTGAGTACTGTAGTAGTTTTCTTTTGCTTCAAACAACATACATTTGTTATCCCACAGTTTCTAGGAGTCGAGAGTCTAGGCACCACTTAGCTGGGTCCTTGTCTCAGGATCTGACAGGCTTCAGTCAAGGTGTTGGCTGGGCTGTGTTCCCATCTGCAGGCTTCACTGTGGAAGGATCCACTTTCAGGCTCACTCAGGTTGTTGGCGGAATTCATGTCCTTGCATCTGTAGGACTGAAGGCCCTTGTAGGCTGGAGGCTAGAGGCCACTTGCAGTTCCTAGAAGCTGCCTGCAGTTCCCTGCCATGTGGGACTCCTCAGCATGGCCGCTTACTTCATCAAGCCAGCAAAGAGATCTCTAGAGTGTGTCTGCTAGGAAAATGAAGCCTCATATAATGTGACATAAGCACAAGAGCAACATCTTATTGTCTCTGCTATATTCTGTTGGTTAGAACAAAGCCACAGGTCTGCCTGCTCTCTAGGAGGAGATTCTACAAAGATGTGAATACCAGAAGTGAGGGATCACGGGGGACACTTTAGGGTCTGTCCATCATAAGCATCTATCATGTGCCAGTTCCTAGGCCAAATGCTTTCTGCACAGTCTTCAATTTCATATGCACATATTAAAAAGTCAGCAATAAAGTGTTACATAAATGTGAGTTAACACTCAATACTAGTATTATTGTTTCTTAGAAACTTTGTAATGTTTCATTATTTACCATTTTCATTTGTCTTGTTCATTTTCCTACAATTCCTAGCATTAAATTGCCATGAACAGGTTAAAGTGCTTTATCAAAGACAATAATATTGAGAACAATTTGGAAAATGGTCCCATTCCTTAGCTGGCCAAGGCACATCCAAAGGAAAAGGAGCTGAAAAAGAGTGGATCAAATCCCTGGTCCTTTCATGACTCTGAATGTCTGCTTTACTCTCATATTTGATTTACAATTTGGCTGTGTGTAGTGTTCTAGGTTAAAAATCATTTCCTTTGCATATTGTAGATGTTGCTCTAATATATCTTCTAGCTTCTAATTGCCATTAAGAATTCTAATAGCATTCTGATCCCATTCCTTTACATATAACCTTTTATTTCCCTCTGAAACCTTTTTTTTTCTTAATAGAAATTTATTTTCTTACAATTTTGGAGGCTAGAAGCCTGAATAAGGTGTCCCCAGGATCAGATTTCTTCTGAGGCCTCTCTGCTTGGCTTGTAAATAGCATCTTCTCTCTGTTTCTATTTGGTCTCTCTGTGTGAGCCTGTCTCCTAATCTCTTCTTAGAAGGATACCAGTCATATTGGATTAGGGCCCACCCTAAAGACCTCATTTTAACATAATTACCTCTTTAAAGACCGTTTCTAAAAAACCAGGCACATTCTGAAGTACTACGGATTAGATCTTCAAGGTCTGAATTTTGAGAGGACACAATTCGGCCCATAACACAGGTCTCTCTGTTCTTGTTCTTGTCTCTAAAAGTCTAGTTTCCATCCTCTAGAACCTTTTCAAATCTTCTTTTTATTCCTGGTGTTCTCAAATTCACAATTCTGAGACAGTGTAAATTTTCATTTACTGTTCACGGTATCCAATGCTTCCTTTCAATACGGAGCTCTGTGCCTCTCCAATTCTAGAAAATTTTCTTGTGAAATTTTTTGCTACTTTCTTCTCCTTTGTTTTCCCCACTATTTTGTGTGATTCCTAATTATTGAATATTGGACTTCCTGGATTGATCCACTATTTTCCATTTCTTTCTTCATTTATTCTATTTTCTGCATAATATCTTATACTTTAACTTCCAACTCTATTAAATCTTGATCTTTTTAGATCGTCATATTTTTAATTTCCGAGAGCACTTTTGTATTCTCTGATTTTTTTCATTTGTAACAACTTTGTGTATAATTTACGTGCCATAGAATGAAGTCATCTTCAGTGAGCAGTCCCATGAATTTTAACAAACGTAGACACCCATGTCACAAACATCTCAAGTGCAGAAAGTCCCCATCTGTCCTTTTACTGTCAATTTCCTGACTCTCCCGCTGCAGGCTACCACTGATTACTCTCTGTCACTGTAGCTTAGTTTTGCCTACACTAGAATTCTGTATAAATCAAATCATATGACATGTGCTCTTTAGTGTCTGGCTTCTTTCACTGAGCAGAATGTTGTTGCACATATCAGTAGTTTGTTCCTGTTTATTGCTGAATAGTATTTCATTGTATTGACATACCACAATTTGTTTATCTATTCACCACTTGATAAGCATTTATGAATCAAGCTACTGTGAACATTCATATACAAGTCTTTGTGTGGACATATGTTTTCAGTTCTTTTGGGTAAATCCCTAGGAGTAGAATTGCTGGTAATAGGTAGGTGTATGTTTAATTTTATAAGAAACTACCAAATTGTTTTTCAAAGTGGTTGAACCATCTAATACTCCCAATAGGAATGTATGAAGGTTCCAGTGGCTCCACGACCTTGCCAACCTTGCTGTTACCAGGCTTTTAATTATGTCGACGCTGGTGGGCAGGTAGTGTTATCTCATTGTGGTTTTAATTTTCATTTCCCTGATGACTGATAATATTGAGTATCCTTTTATATGCTTATTAGCCATTCATGTATCTTCTTTTATTAAGTGGCTATTGAAATCTGTGGCCATTTTTTTTATTGGTTTGTTTATCTTCTTACATTTTTTTTTTTTTTGAGGAAGATTAGCCCTGAGCTAACTGCTGCCAATCCTCCTCTTTTTGCTGAGGAAGGCTGGCCCTGAGCTAACATCCGTGCCCTTCTTCCTCTACTTTATATGTGGGATGTCTGCCACAGCACGGCTTGCCAAGAGGTGCCATGTCCGCACCCGGGATCTGAACCGGCGAACCCCGGGCCGCCAAAGCGGAACATTTGAACGTAACTGCTGTGCTACCAGAACGGCTCCATAATGGTTATTCTGACGAGAATAGCTATCATCTATAGAATAAGGTTTAGATTTCCTGTAATCTATTCAGGGAGATAAAAGATACACTCAATGAAAGACTTCATAATCAGGCCACATCCCTATCTTCCCAGCTCATACTTAAATTGTGTTTCTTCCCCAGACCCCCTGTTCCCCAATCATTCAAACTTGCTTCTTCCTGACTCCGATCAGCTAAGCTATTCACCAGAGCCCAAGAGTCCATCCATATCCATAGCTGCAGACTACTTCCTTTACATACAGAATGTAAGATCAAGTACGCTTCTTGAAGCTCTACTCACTGGGAGCCATGTGACTCATCACTTCCTTTCAGTGACACCTCTGAGTGAGGCTGTTGCTTCCAAAGAAGCAAGCTTCAACACAGCTCTTCTGACTCCATTGCTGGAGGGTGTGGCAGACAAGAGAGAGGAGTCATAGATGACTGATATGGTCAAGTCCTGGAGAGAGAGAAAATGAAAGTGAGACTTGCTTCATTTGTGATGTTTTCCTTTAATTTCTGATGTTGACCTAAGAGACTGAAATCAGGGCTGCCAGAAGAGAGAGGAAAAATTGAAAACTAAGCTCCCTTCGCCTTTTCAACCCACTTCCCACAAACATACCCCTGATATTCTCAGTGAAATGACAAACTTGATCTTCCTGGATGTTTCTAATAAACGGTTGGTCTCTTCGTGATATTGGAATGTATGGACTTGCTGTCTACATTTCTAGTCAGCCAACCCTAAATTCTGCATTTCCCAGCAAGCTAATAAACAAGGCTGCCTCAGTGGAGTTGGAGTTCCATTGCTTCCTCCCGCAACTGATGGCCTCCATCACCTCAAGGAAACTCCCTCAACGCTGGGCCCCAGTTTCAAAATGAGGGTGATGAACTACTCGATCTACCTCCAAGCTTCCTGCCAGTTGAAATACTTAGTGAATTTCTAATGGGATGCGCAAAGGTTGGGAAGTGTGGAGAGACTGTTCAGGGACATATTCTAAGGCCTCACTAACTCCTAGACAACAAACCCAGAAGGAGGTGAAGATGGGGGTGGGGGAGGAGGGAAGACTCCTTGAGTGTAGGACTTCAATTCATCAGGCAACCAAATTGCCTTTGATTTAATCAGTTTTCAAACCCTGTCCCCCAATTTTAGGACTGAGGTAGAAATAGTGGTTTCTTTTATTTTTTAGAAAGGAATATGTAAATGACTAAATGGAACCTCTGAATATTTAAAATTTAAATTTTTTTTTTATTTTTAAAGATTGGCACCTGAGCTAACAACTGTTGCCAATTTTTTTTTCTGCTTTTTCTCCCCAAATCCCCCCAGTACATAGTTGTATATTTTAGTTGTGGGTCCTTCTAGTTGTGGTATGTGGGATGCCGCCTCAACATGGCCTAATGAGTGGTGCCATGTCCATGCCCAGGATCCAAACTGGCGAAACCCTGGGCCACTGAAGCGGAGCATGCAAACTTAACCACTTGGCCCCAGGGCCAGCCCCTGAATGAGTATTTTAAAAAATAGTATACATATTTATTCATTCAATAAACATGTATTTAGAGCCTAATATAATGCCAGGCATAGCACTAAGTGCTGGGGATACAAGGATGGATTAAATACAACTCCTGCCTTTAAGTAACTCAGGGAAAGAGGCAGATACACAACTAATTGTAATGCAACATGATAGTATTAAATATAATGAATATATTAAGCACCATAAGGCAATTGAAAAGGAAGCTATTGATTTTGCCTTGGTAAATTGGGAAAATTTCATGGTAGACATCTTATTAGATTGGGATCTTGAAAGATGAGTAGAAGTTCCACAGGCAGAGATGGAATGAACACTTTTACTTGAAACAAGAATAATAAAGCTCATTGTAGACTTTTGACTCTGTTTAGATCAGACTTAAGGCAGCTTGATTGGGGATTATTTGAAACAGATTATGAAGTTTGCAGTATTGGGAGTATATTTTCAGTCGGGAAGAAGACATTCTTCAGATATTGTACCAAAAAGATTTAATGATGTTATTTCTAGACATGTTGTAACATTGGAAATATACTTTTACTGACTTAAGGTGAACTAAGGAAATTACACTTAATGTGCAAAGGAATGCCACATATGGTGACAGAGTAATATTATTTTAAAAGTATTCACTAAAATTTCCCCTTAATATCTTTTCTCTGATTTATGTGACATAATGGCGTGAGGGACTAGAAAGGGTTTATTGCCACTTGTTTGGTTTTGCGTGCATAACTCACTGTGAGTACCAGTTGTGGGCATCTCAAACCAAGTGCCATAAAACATTTATAGCATGCCGCTCCACTTCCTACACTTTGCAGAGACAAAACTTTAGTGCTGACAAAAATACTAAAAAATGTAATAATTAGTAGTGAAAACTCTTTTGTTTTATGTAGATTACAGATCTCCAGTCTGTAGTAAGAAAAATAAATGTTGTAGGGAAGATTTATGTTATTTCTCTGCAGGATCTCAGATTATCTGGCAAATTCCTTCCCCAAGGAAAATCACTTTTCAAAGATATCCTTAGTAAATGCATACTGGAATTAACATAAAATTGGCAAGGTCACTTGTGCCTACACGTTTGAATTCATTTGTAAATAACGACTACTCACTTGCTCGCTTCCCCACCCCGGGACCAGACTCCAAGCATCGCAGGTGCCGAAAGGAATGAATAGGAACAAAAGGATGTAGGCGCCAGGAGGAAAACAGAATGTCCTAGAACAAAATTACTAATCTCAGAAGGAATAGCAGATCCAGTACAAGGAATTGCCGAGGTTTAAACTGCTTTTAAAATGGTGATCAGAGAGAGTGTATCGAATTCTTTAGGTGTTCTACTTCGCCTGTTTGATTTGCTTAAACCTTTATGTTAGGCTTACCTGAGGGATAGATTGCTGTGCTAAGCACGTAATAGGTGGTAAGCTAGTACTGATTTTTTATGGGTGGTGGTCAACAAATATAAACTTTAACTTTTACTTTATGCCTTAAGGACCAAACGATAATTTCTATGATCCCTAAGTTTCACTACTCATGAGTTATTAGAAGAAACACAGCCATGATATACAACAGAAGAACCTCAAATAATCATTAAATTACCCTCCACCAAACAGGTTGGAGGTCAGATAGGAAATGTTTGGGTGGAGAGTCCTGCCAAAGTTCCAAGACTCATGCAAAAACCTCCAACACAAAGTCTGCAGGGTGACCTTAAATTTCTTGTAATTAAAGTCATCCAGATGGTAGTTGGATTAATCAATGAAGAGGCCGTATTTATCTCGGGATAGAAGATTCTGAAATCCAGAGAGAAAATCCCCACGGTGGGGGTGGGGACAGTCAATAAGAGCCCCTGGGAAAGGTCTTTTCAATGAGGATTGGAAAATAATACGTTTGAATTTGAATCTCTTTGAATATAAATCTCCCCTAACAGCAGGAACAAAGTCCTGCAGCCCAGCAAGCTTCGGGCAGGAAAGGAGTCAACGGAACTGTAAATCAGCCCGCTCAGCTGTTTCTGGTTTGGAACCAGGCGCGGAGAAAGCAAGCGCGATGCGGTAACCGAGTTCTGAGTCACTCAAAATAACCCGAGGGGTCAAATAACGAGCTCCAGGCCGAGCGCCGACTAGTCCCCTTCGCGGCTCCCCGCGCGGGGTTCCGCCCCATCTCCCCGGCGCGGCGACCGCGGGCGCGGCCCTTCCCACGCGGCGCGGCGCGCGGACATCTCCGGGACACGCGCGGCCGAGGGCGGGGAGCCCCTCCGGGTTCCCCGAGCCTGCTCGGCCCTCCGTCCCTCCTTCCCTCCCTGGAGCGGCCCCGGGCCACCCGCGGCCCGAGAGCGGCGGGCGCGGGCGCCGGGGGGCGGGGCCAGGCCGGGGGCGGGGCCGGGCGGCGGGCGGGAGGTGCATCCTGGGAAATCCACCAACATGGGGCGCGGCGGCTGCCGCCGCCGCCGTGAGAGCCGGGCGCGCGTGCCGCCGCCTCCCTGACGCCCGCTGGCCTCGCCGCGCGCCGCAGCCCGGTCCCCGCAGCCTGGCCAGCGCGCCCCACCCCGCGCCCGCCGCGGCCATGTGAGGGGCAGACCCGCCGCCGCCCTCGCCCCCGCCCGGGCCCCGAGGCGCCCCGCC